>NW_026922108.1:0-192867 GCF_032062105.1 Saccostrea cuccullata | reverse complement strand
AAGTAATGATTATTAAAGTAATATATGCTATAAGTGGCCATTTTAAAATACGGCTGGAAATTTATATATTTTGTTTACCAATAAAAGTTACGAAAATGCTGTAAATTACACGATTGAAATAAAATTCATTATAAAGTTATCAAATTATAATCATTTATTATCCTGCAAGGAGAATAATGTCTATTTTTAAGTAAATCCACCACGTGACGCCGTCGCTACTTTTAGATTGATAAACAAACAATTACCATTACTTTATGAATTTTGAAGTAAACTTATAAAAAGGGTAAGACAACACATTTACATTGGACTCTGATAAAAGTAGAACGTCTGTTTCTTATTCCTTTATGGCACATGTACAATGACTTTGCCGTGGTCACCATACACTTGACCAGCTTAATAAACGGTTATAATTATGTAAACACAGTTAGAAGAAGTAAGATTTTTGAACACTTCTCTGAACAATACACGATCAAATTAATTGTTAGATAACCCTTTATAATGCCTGTTTTTTTTAATTCCTTTATGGTACATGTACAATCAGTTGCCATAGTCACCTTACATTTGACCACTTTAATTAACGTTTATGTTATAGTAAGATCTTACAGACTTAGAACAGAACATCAGCCAATCGAATGAATGGATTAAATGTAAACAACTCCCACGACTGTGTCATATATAATGCTCAACTTGACCGCTCGTTGTACATATCGAGCATGCAATCAATATCGAACACACGCGGTCTCAGCAACCCATTCAGGTTAAACACATTAACAGTCGAAATGGTAGCATTTTTAGGGATTGGGGTATGACTATATGCAAATACCTTGATTTACTGGGGAAACAAACAAATATAGGTTATTTAGACTTAGTGAAGATTTTAATTATGTGACGTCACACGTTTCCAAATACTAGTGCACGTGCAGTTTGCTTTCCAGTTAATGAATATCCTTGAATAACATATAAGAATCAAATGTAAATATAAGATTTATATTTAAATCCTTGTACAAAATAATTATGTAATTGTGTTAAGATGACAAGGCCCTTTTAAGCAGGAGAAGGCATCGCCGTATATACTATATATATATATATATATATATATATATATATATATATATATATATATATATATATATATATATATATATATATATATATATATATATATATATATATATATGATGAACCGTCTTCAAAGACAAGGTTTGTCTCTGTTATATATGACGATAGTTTTATTTTCTGTATGTACCGTAATGTGAAAACATAATGTTCAGAGAGGCTATGAAAGATTACAGCGAAAATAAAAAAAGTGTAACAAGGCCTAGAAAGTTTAAATATCATTGAAAACAGCACATGGGTTTTGAATAGTCTCTTTTTGTGTGCTGAACAAAATTCAATAAAAACACGCCCATATAACTGTGAAGTGAACCAATTAAACATCGTTAAATATTTTAGATATAGAAGAATTTTTCACCATGAATAAACAAAAGCAGGTTATATTCTAAGTAAACACAATTAGAATGAAAGTTTTTTTTAAAACACTTCTTTGAACAATACACGATCGAATTGTTAGATAACCTTGCATAATGCCCTTTTTAAAAAAATTCCTTTATGGTACATGTACAATCAGTAAGTCAGGGTCACCGTAAACTAGGCCAGTTTAATTTATGGTTATGCAAACACAGTTAAAAGAAAGAAGCTCTTTTAAAAAGTTTTCTGAACAATACACGATCGAATTAAGTTTTAGATAACCCTGTAGAGGCAGGAGGCTAACATTACCGATACATCTCCAAAAATTTTAACTCATTACTGCAATTTTTTTGGCCAAAAACAACTTATTACCCTACGTATCGAATCAACCAGGTATAGTACGGATTATGAGTTCCAAACACAGTTCTCATTCGAACACTTTTTTGTAAACAATTGTATAACTGTTTCAAATATATATTTTATGTCAAACTTATGGCATTCATAGCTTAAACGACTGTGTAAAGAAAGTTTGAAGACTGCGGTTTTTATCTATAATGGCTTGATTTATTTTTAAATGTGTTTTACGTATATCATTGAATGAATTTCAATAAATATCAAAAAAATATGTTCAGAGTCCTTCTTTCAACTCCTCGTGGTGAGTAGAGGAAACGGGTTTTATGCATGTAAATGTACTTTACATCAATCTGTACACTCATACAAGAAAGTGGCTGGCGAACGAAGGAGCAGTGTAACGGTAATGTATACTTTTATATGTAGCAGTAATGTAACGATTTGTATAGCGGTTATATGACTTTGTAGCGATAAAGAAAATTTCGAAATGCAGCGATAATGACACGCACCTGTAGAGTGCTTAGTATGTACTTGATGACACTCAAAATATGACAATCATCAGCTTAAAATTTATATATATATCACTCATACCAGAATCTTTTATAAAATAGATTTTTAAAAACTTATCAGTTTTCTTTGAAATGGAATGCTATTTAGAATAAGTATGAAAAATTCAATGTGAATTTCAAAATTTCAAAAGAATAAAAAGTGTAGTAAATAGATTGACACAGAATGTTTCTTTGAAAAGGTTTAATAACTTTTCGTATTCAATTCAATCTTTTGAAAGAATGTTCAATGCAAACAATAATTCTCAAGTTCATTTATAATTCATTTAAAATAGCTTTATAAAGATTGTGTTTTCTAAAGAAAGCATTACTCTTGGTTTCAGAAAGCATAGTACCATTACATATAATGCATTTTATTTTTGGAATTTCACATCATTTGCTTTAGTTCCTGATCAATTAATAGTAATCATTAAATTTAATATCACAATAACCTTGATTCAGGCCCATATGAAGCAACTTCAGTTTAGAGGGATTACAGCCATAAATTTTCAGTTGGGGACACAACCAAATACCAAACAGTCCTTGACAAGGAAATAGAAAAGCCATCAGACGTTTTAAGGGGACCGACTGTGGTTTTCATTGCGCAATATTTCGCGCATCATAGTAAAATAAAACGTATTACTCTTTAAAAGCATCCCTTTCAACTTAGTACATAACATTACACAAAATTAAGAATGTAAACTTAAGGCTTGAATATGTAATTACAGTTCTATAGAGCTGATTTTAAGCGATTTTTCAACTGATAGGTAGTTTGACGTTAAGTGTCTTTTGATGTTATGATTAACTGAAGCTGTTAAAGAAGGTGGTAATAAAATGTTAAAAAAGAAAAGTAATAAAAATACGCTTTTGAAATTTAAAACATAGAAATTTAAAATTTTTTATATTTCCATTTTTCTTATTTTATTTTCATATAAATACTATGTACCCGTCATAATTTGTAGTACTCTAAAAAAAACAGGAACATTCGTTAATTATTGGTATTTTGAGATGCCCGCTTTGGTGATAAGCCGGTAAAATTTTTTGTTTCTTACACATTATGTGAAGTACAGTTTTACTTGACATATATCATAGTTTACCCAAAAAAGTCCATAGTAGTATATGTATAATTTCCCTTAAAGTGCTAAAATTGGCACTTTCCTCTAAATGTAATACTATAATAAATGTACCTGTATTTTGAGACGAGACGGTCCCTTAAAAACCTGGACGGTAGATTTCTCCCAAACTTTACGAGTACACTAAAGTAAATGTAGGTTAAAATGAAAGTTTCGCTAATGTAGTTGTCACACAGGAAAACCCCAGTCGTCTACCTTAACTGAGGGGACACGAGTAAAAGCAAATGCTTTCTATGACAACCTTTTTACTACAACCTTTTTCATAGTATACTGTATGTTTTGTAAAGTATACACATTTATAAGCAAAATTATTAATTATATTATTCCGTCCCCTCTGGTTCACACGGCCATAGATGTTCACTAGATATATATAAGAAAAAAAATATTTTTTGAAAATTAATGAGGAGATGAACTACGACGCTTTACGCCGGTGTAAAGACGAATAATGACCCCCATCGAATAATGACTCGGGGTCATTTTTTCGACAGCGAAAAATGACCCCCGGTCATTATTCGACGTAGAAAAATGACCCTTTTGCCCGTAGAAAAAGTGTCACCACCCTAAAAATTTGCAGAACCCACGTGAAGAAAAATGACCCCCGTAGAAAAATGACTCCCTGTGGATTAAAGCTGAAATTTTAGGGGGCAAAAAAAAAAAAATTAGATAAAGATGCATATTGGCCAAATTGCTCACCTGAGCTTATTTGGAATAAATTGATATGTTGACCTCATAACATACGATTATAGCTATATTTTAAGGCCAATGCGATGATTAAGAATTTAAAGGAGTAAAGATTTCGATGGTGGAAATCATCGTACTGACAGAAAAAAATCAGCAGTATCATATATTATTATATCCTCCGCTTGAAAAGCGGGAGGGTATATAGTGATCGGGATGTCCGTCCGTCTGTTACGCTTTGGGGTATCCATCTGTTATCTGCAACTCCTCTTATATAAAAAGATGTGTTTATGAAACAGCTATGCCCCTGTATGGCAACATAGCGAAGATTAAACTTTTCTTAAATGTAATTTAAATATAATGGTACCCAAAGTAGGGTCTTCTCACAAGAAATACATTTGCAAAATAGGAAAGCCCTTGCACCACTTGTTCAAAATCAATGGCTAATGATAAGTGTTTGAAAGGTAGGTCAAACTCAAAGGTCAAAGGGTCAAAGTTGATGGTTTCTTAAGAAAGGTTTAATGTCACAAGAATTACATTTGTGAAGTATAAGAGTACTAGTATCTACCGTTTAAAAGTTATAGCCAAAGTAAATTAAAAATTTGGCATTTTTTGTGTAAAATGGGACAAACCCCAAGGTAAAGGTCAAAAGGTCAAATTTGGTGATACCCAAAGTAAGGTCTTGTCACAAGGAATATACACATATTGAATATGAAAGGCATAGCTACAATAAATGAAAAGTTATGGTCAAGATTAAAGTTTTTGCGGAGAAACAGACCGCCAGGTAGGCAGACAGACATACAGACGGACACGATAAAACTATATACCCCCGAATTTTCGATTACAGGGACATATATAAAAAGAAATGGTCTTCAATTAATTTTCATATTATGATACAGTATAAAGAAGACGTTACAAAAATGAAAATGTTTGTTCTGATTTTCATATTCTCTGAAAAATATACTCAGAACTGGGTAAAAGGGTGGAGTAAATCAAGAATTAAGAAATGTAATGAATACTGTGTGCTAAATCAAAAGGTTATGTCTACATGTATAGTTTCTGCATTAGAATGTGTATTTTACACAAGCCCATAGCTTTACAGAGCATATTTTTAGCCGTTATACACACCCCACCCCTTACTTATTTAGGAGGAAGTCGATTATCAAAAAAAGAAACAAAAACTACAGTACCTTTTTTTTTCTATAAGGAGGGACTAAAAATAAGCTTAAAATAATCTACTATTCTACTAATTTTCAACTGTTACTTTGCCACAATACCTTCAAGTATACCCCCACCAACATTTAAAGTATGCTTTAATCATGGCGAAGTAAATTATGATATGATAGAACTTGTGTGAAGGCTTTACTTCCTTTCAATATTTTATCTAGTGCCTCTTTCAGTATTATTGAAAGGTATAGAGTTTTATTGATATTTTTGCTTTTCATTTTTTTTTTTTTTGATTTAAAGTAATTTTTTTTGGGGGGGGGGGATTTCCTCCTCTTCCATTGTCAAATTGGATTTGCCAAATTTATACAAGCTAAACGTTGAAATGAAGGAAAAAATAATTTTTCTATTAAAGAGTATTGGAACCTGATTGTTGCATGGTTTGATGTCTAAAAACAAGTGGAATATCATTCTTTAAGCAAACACTATAAGGAGGAATATCAAAAAGAAATTTTATTTACTTGACAATTAAAGATTCTCTTTTCACTTCAAAGGGAGTCATTTTCAATGGGGGTCAATTTTTTATAGGACTAACATATAAAATAATGACCCCTAGGACACTTTTTCTACAAAAAATGATTTTTTTTCTACGGGTAGGGGGTCATTTTTTGTCGTTGAAAAATGACCCCCGGTCATTATTCGATGGGGGTCATTATTCGTCTTTACACCGGCATGTTTCATGAAGCGTTAGAGCATCATTTTGCAACATTTATTACGTTATAAAATTTGTTTCAATTTTAGCTCTTTTAAGGAAATTACAGTTAATTCTCGATAAACCGCCACCTTTTGTAATTTAGAAATCATGGCGGTATAACGAATTTTGCGATGATTTGAATTTTCCATATTTTAGGAAACAAGAAGTAGAGTTACCGTTCTTAGAAATACCATAAAGCGTTTCTATTCATATAATTACATGTACATGTATACAAAACATATTTCTAAATTTTAAAATACTTCAAGTAATTTTTTATGTACAATTTCTTTAAAAAAAAATGTGCAGTTATAAAATAAAGACAAGTACATGTGCATCTATGTACATGTAAATTGGCACGTCTGATATTGAAAAAAAAAACATGCTGGGTCGATCGTCGTGATATATTGCTGACAGTATGTAAAATAGTTTCTTGAATAAATTTATTGTTTATGGCATCATTGTTCGTGAAACGTTCACAATTTATACCGTATAATCATTTTTCAGCAAACTATGCAGATCGAGATCATCAAAATAATATCGTATTCGGCGTACTTTCACAACTACTGCTTTCGTGGCGAAGCCGTGACTAAATGATTTTTTAAACAAAACAACAGAACAAAATCATTGTAGCAGTTCATATTAAAATTATTTGTTCATTTAATTCTAATTTAATTATTTAATTGCATGTACCTTGTCTGGCTTTGTATGTTTTACAACAGGGATAGCGTCAACCAATTAGCCGCTCTCCACTGACCGCACGCACCTGTGGCGGTATATCGAGATAATTGACACTCAAAAATGGACGTTTGTTTTGAAAACAGGGTGGCGGATGGCGGTATGCGAATTTGGCGTTATAAAGAGAATTTTATATAGCAGGAAAAACGTTCTTGGGAAATCATGGCGGTATTGCGAAAATGGCGATGAATAGAATGGCGATAATTCGAGAATTGACTGTATACTGCTATGGACTTTTTTGAACAAACTATAATATATTTATATATGCAATTGATACATTTTGTTTTTCTTTTTCTATCAATATATACTTCTTTCGTTCATTAAAATCGAAACTAATATATCGTGGATATCTATTTACCAATTTTTTTCTAAAAAACAATTTATGAGCAAGTCTTTTTAAAGTCCATGTGAAATGGGTAGACTTATTAAGGTCTTCTGTTTCCAGCGGAAGACCTTATTGTTTTCGTTCGGTTTCTTTTTCCCTATTATTATTTTTTTCTTACCGATTTTTGTGCACGCGAGTTCTCGGAAACGGCTGGGTCGATTTTCGCGAAACTTTTAGATCTGATAGATATTGATCTGAACCTTATTGGAAATGTTTTATATGTACGTCGTCACTTCCAATCGTGAGATATGAACGATTTGCTGATTTTCAGAGGGTCAGCTTGTCCTGGTAACTCCTCCTAAACGACTTAAGATATTGAGTCAAGATTTTCAGTGAGAGTAAAGGAAGGTTTGCTGAGGTGCATATGCGTTGCAAATTTTTCTAGCGTAAAATGCACTGGAGTTCGGTAGGGCCCCAAAAAATGTCTCAGAAACATCTCACGAAATTTGACACCTTTTGTTTCATATCTTCCTAATTGTTCATAATTTGTTAAAACATAGTGAAGAGAAGTTGTGCAGAATGTTTAGAGAAATTATATAACACAACGAAAGAGGGGCTGGCCCCTCAAATTAGTGTCTCAGAAGGGCCAGAAATCCTTTATTGATATCTCTTTAATGAACAATATTTTGTTATAAATTACTGAAGCAAAAATGTTTATCTTAACAATATATTTTAAAATTATGATCATATGTTACGTAATAAGGGGCAATTAGAGGCCAAAATTCTAAATCGTTTGATTCCTTATACACGTACCTCCAAAGGGAGAAATATTTTGATAAGCAGTATTAAATAAAAGATGTTTAGAATAGTATTCTAAACAATATACAACCATTCAACTATTGCAAAACGGCCCCATAAAGGACTTGAAGGGCTAGCACCTATATATTTCTATTCTGCATAGCTCGAGAACGACACAAAATGCTGCATAGTTGTTGAAAAAATTATTTCAAATATTGAAATTTATCAGTTGATATGAAAGTAAATAGTCTCACCCTTAAATTAAGGGACCAGAAGGGCCAAGAAGCTTTCAGTTATTTTTTTTAATGTTATATAAATCAAAAAATTAAATCACATGAAAAAAGTATTGATATCATAATGTTTTAACAATAATCATAGTCAAAATCATATTTCATCTTATCGAAAAATCGGACGGAAGACCTACTCGTTGCTCGCAACGAGATCGTTTCTTGTTTATATTTATTGTTGTTGATTTAATTTTTTTCATATAAAAAAATAGACAATTTTCTATAGGAAAATTAACAGTTAGAAAAATCTTTATTATTATCTTTATTGTTAAAATACAGCCCTTTAAATATGATTTCAGACAATGTTCTCTGAACCATATTTTATTTTGTAACATTTTGATTTTGCAAATTATGATAAACACTTCCCTGATTCCACCCAATGTGATATGAGATAAATTTTAATCAGCTTAATTCTTAACTGTCCAGTCAAGGGGAACATTCTATTAATCTTTTCTTTCACTATAGTCATCGTAGAATCAAAAGCAGGCAATTTTAATGGGGATTTATGATTGATAGTCTATTTTTTTTTTATCTGCGATTGATTTACTTAATGTTTCCAATATCTATAACAATAACATTCCTACCCGCAATCCAAGTTTTAAAAGTTGGGAAAATTGAATATCGATCGGCCTTAAGTACCAGTCCATATAAAAATCATGCAAAAGGTGATTCACTCAGGTTCTCAGAATTCAATGATTTTCCACACATAGATTTCTCTTGACCTATGATCCATGTATGTAAAATAAAAAATGTGTTGAATCATGGTTACTATGGAAACCTGATCAAAGTAATTTTCTTAGCAACCAGCCAATTTTTCTATTTGAAGGCACTGAAAATCACTGATTTCTAAAGCCTGAAATTATATATAAAAACTTTAACAATAATTCTCATTTACTGGTATGATAAAGACACACACTTTAATTGTTTAATACACACAAGACATTGATATTTTATCTGAAGCTAGTACTATGGTAGACATTAGAATATATGTATGTTTTTGCATTTTTGCTGATTCAGCATTTTCCTTGATTTTGACAATATTCAAGGTCAATTTAAAAAAAATACCAAGCTAATACAGATTCTGCATGACTTTCAAATAAAAGTAGAGAACTTTGTCTTTTACAGATTGACTTTGAAAGCGTGGGTTTTTTGAAAAGTCCTATCCGTTGCCTAGCAACAAAATTGGATGTTTTGATAACTAAAAAGTGAAAAATGGTAAAGGATTGGGTCAAAAATCTTATAATTTTTTATCTTTTTGTGGCAGATACAATTTTTCAAGCAATAGAAAATAACTCTCATATAATTTTAAAATGAAAGAATAATTTATAATCATTTATCTCCATGGCAACAGAAAACTTTCCCTAGCAACAATGCAAAAACAGTTATTTTTTGGCCTTTTTGGTATAGATTTTGATGGATACAAATAGATATTTTTTCTTAAAATGCATTGGGGCATAAATGTCAATTTAATATTGGTCTGATAAAGTTATTTGGGTACTTTATTAACCCATGGGTATAATTCTGAATACCTAGCGACCACTTTTGTATCCACTTTACCTTTTTACATACAGTCATTTATTTTGAAAGTTGAAATGAGATTTTCCCAAAAAGGCCTTCTGAATGAAAAATAAAAACAAATAGATACAAGTAGTATATATCAAAATATCTCTGTTGATGAAAAGATTCCATAGAGTAACTAATTCTTGGGTTGCTATGGTAATAAGTTGCAAACTGGCCAAAAAACAAACTTTTTGTTTGCAAAGTAGACAAGCTGTACTTGGCCCCCAGTTTTTGTTTAATGGGCAAAACTTAACTGGTTATTCAAGTACATGTACCTTTAGCATTCGTTTTTCTACATAAAGTATATTTTTTATGATTTCCATGGATATGATGACGTAATATTGAATTAATGTAGCTTAGGTACTATTCTATTAGCTGCAGAACTGTAGTTCTGGCAGATAAAGCAGAGAGCTACAGATCCAAGCGTTGTAAAAACCTGCGATATACTCCGACGATTTTTTTTGTCGCTCACGTCAGGTTTTTTTTCATATTTTATACTTCCCTCAGCTTTAAATAGGTATTTTATAATTATAATCATCCATTTAACTTAAATTCTTGATAATGTACTTACCATTCAATGCTAACAAATGGCTGTTTTTGGTTACGGACGTCAAAATGAAACTCTTTTAAAGTGACAAACTATAAAACTACAAAACTATGTACAGGGCTGTTTCGGACCGTTAAAAGGTAAATAAACTTAAATAAATTTAAAAAAAAAGAGTTAAGTATATAATTATGTTCCCCAAACGAAGTTGGGGAACATATTGTTTTTACTCTGTTTCTTATTATTATTATTTTTCTTCTTCCTGGGCACTTTTTTGTCCGCGAATGATCTCGTAAACTACACATCCAACGAAGGTGAAATGTTTTTAGGGTCAGTAGACATGTTATGTAGATTTGCGGAACGAAGGTCATTTTGCGCGCACGTGCTTGCAAGAGCGGGCACGTGCAACACGTGAAATGAACAATATAATGTCTACTGCCGTAATTTTTCTATTTTTTGATGAAATGTTTCGAAACTCATAATGTAAGGATATATTAGTAGTATAGACAAGACGACATGGTCAAAATAGCAATTAAGATCTCACGCGCATGCACGTGCGCTTTGCTCTGATTGGCTGAAACTAATGTCTCAATATCTTTCTTGTTTTTTGACGAAATCCTTTCAAATTTTGAACATAGCCATGCATTAGGATATCCTACAATATGATATATAGGAGTTATCATTAAAACACGTGCATACACGTGCGCTGCAATCTGATTGGCTGAAACTTTAAATAGCTATAACTTCCTTGGTTTTCAACCAAACAGGATGGGATTTGGAACATAGATATATATATTTGACTTCTACAAGAAGGTATGGTCACCATGCACATGCATACACGTGCGTGTACTTGCGCTGCAATCTGATTGGCTAAAACTTTAAACAGCTATAACTCCCTTGGTTTTCAACCAAACAGGATGGGATTTTGAACATAGATATATATGATGGATTTCTACAAGAAAGTACATGTATGGTCACCATGCACATGCATACATATGCGTGTACGCGCTGCAATCTGACTGGCTGAAACTTTAAACAGCTATAACTCCCTTGGTTTTCAACCAAACAGGGTGGGATTTGGAACATAGATATATATGATGGACTTCTACAAGAAGATATGGTCACTATGCATATGCATACATGTGCGTGTACGTGCGCTGCAATCTGACTGGCTGAAACTTTAAACAGCTATAACTCACTTGGTTTTCAACCAAACAGGGTGGGATTTGGAACATAGATATATATGATGGACTTCTACAAGAAGATATGGTCACTATGCATATGCATACATGTGCGTGTACGTGCGCTGCAATCTGATTGGCTGAAACTTTAAACAGCTATAACTCCCTTGGTTTTCAACCAAACGGTGTTGGATTTAGAACATAGATCGATGTAATGGATTTCTACAAGAAGGTATGGTCACTATGCTCATGTATGCACGTGAAATGGGTAAAATCAAAAATACACTTGAATGAGCGTTTTTTTTTTATACTTTTGGATTAAATACTTTAATATTAGCATATCAAAATATATAGATTGTGTAGACAATATGATATGGTCATTACGCACATGCATTCACATGTGCAAGTGTGCAATAAAAAAAATTTGAATGAACATGGTACACTTCGGGGTAAACGTTGTTAAAGTCTCAAATGCATAGAGTTTGTCTTATTTAATTACGCTTACAGGGAATATGACTATAAAAGGGAGTTGGGGAGCATTTGGGGAACATCTGTAACGGTCCCCGTTACAATTAGCACTAGTTGATTATAGGATACAATTCTAAAAGCCAGAGAAACTTTAAACTACATGGAATAAATACCTGAAGTAGCGACAAAAAATCGGCGGCGTACGTAAATTGAAGGTTTTTACAACTCTAGGATCTGTAGCTCTCTGCTTTATCTGTCCGAATTTTCTAAAGCAGAGAGTTACAGTTCTGCAGCTACTATTCTATGTGAAAGATAAAGGCTCTCATAAAGCTTTGTTAAATTTTACAGGCAAGAACCTCTACGAATATTTGGGAAACCTCGTTAAGATTTCTCTAAAGGTTTATTACATCTTTTTGTGAAAAGGTCTATTGGTTTAGCAAGTATCTGGAAATCAATCTCTGTACTTTGAAATGGAAGATTGATTGATTGATTGATTGTATGTTGTTTAACGTCCCTCTCGAGAATTCTTCATTTTTATGGAGACGCCACCACTTGCCGGTGGAGAACTGCAAATTGTATCCTATACTCGGCACTTAGGGCCCTTTCAAGAGCAGTGATGGATCTTTTTCGTGCAGGCACCTATTGTGACATAGGGCCTTGGTTTATACGGTCTCATCCGAAGGACCAATCTCAACGTCCCACAGTGGGGATTCGAACCCGCGACGTAAGGATCAGCTCCTTACTTTTCGTCTCGAGAGCAGATGCTCTAACGACTGCGCCACGCGGGCGACTGAAATTGAAAAAGACAATACCATATCACTATTAGTAGTACTTACACTGGTAGTACCTACAAACAATTCTTTTAAAAAGAGAGGTGAGTTAGCGCTATAGCCATCATAAAACACAGAGGTAGATATCAGAACCACTGGAACTTTAATTTGCTGAATTGATAAATTATTAATAAGAAAGTAATGTAGGGTGGTGGTGGCGGTTTCAATTCAGAATAATGAATTATAGAGTGGACTTGACAATGACACAGCTCAATAACTCTGCTATATAAGCATTCTGTGTTTTACTGTTATTTCAATCTGCGGTGAAAAATAAGAAACCAATAGAACAAATGTGCATCAAGTTTATAATATTCTAGTGCGCTATCATTATGTCCTTGCATTATCTTGGATCATTCTAGCAAGCTAAAAAAATAGCCTAGGTTATACTAGTAATTCTGAACTTGCCAGAATGATCAAGTGAGGTTGTAAAAGCTAGGTATTTATTAAAATTTTAGAAATGACTGATCTCTTCAGTCTTGGCATTATAATAACTAAGAATTGAATGAAAAGACTGAATTAGTGGAGCTATGCCTTTCATATATCACATGTGTATTCCTTGTGATAAGACCTTTCTTTGGGTACCACCAAATTTGACCTTGACCTTGGAGTTTGACCCAATTTTACACAAAAATTCCAAACTTTTACTTGTATCTTTTGAACAGTAGGTACCAGGACTTTTATACTTTATATATGTATTTTTTGTGGCAAGACCTCTCATTGAGTACCAACAACTTTGACCTTTTGACCTTGACCTTGGAGATTTCCATACTTATGAAAAAACTTTAACCTTGGCCATAACGTTTGAACAGTAAGGGTTCTCATACATGATACTTTACATAAATGTATATTTGTGATAAGGCGCTTCATTGGATATCAAGAACTTTGACCCTTTCACCTTGACATTGGAATTTGACCTACTTTTCAAATACAACTTTGAACATAATTTTTGAAAGGTTAGAACACAGGCTTTCATATTTCAAGTATTCAACCCTTGTGACAAGACCTATTATTTGATATCAAGATCCTTGACCCCTTGACCTTGGAGTTTGACACTATTTTACACAAGAAATCCAAACTTTTACTTTGGCTCTAATTTTTAAATGGTAGTAAGAATTTCATATTTCAAATATCAATTCTTTGTGGCAATACCTTTCATTTCAAACCAACTATTTTCACCTTTTGACCTTGACCTTGGACATACCATACTTACGAAAAAACTTTGGACAAAGCTTTGAACAGTAAGGGCTAGATCTTTCAAACTTTACATATGTAATTCTTGTGACAAGACCTTTCATTGGATATCAACTACTTTGACTCTTTGGCTTGGCTTTGGATTTTGACCTGCTTTTTACAAACTTTAACCTTGGGCATAACTTTTGAACGGGAAGGGCTAGAACTTTTATTTTTTTACATATGTAATCCTTGTGACAAGACCTTTCAAATATTAACAAATTTGACCTTGATCGTGGAGTTTGACCTACTTTTTACAAACTTTAACCTCGGCTATAACTTTTGAACGTTAAGGGCCAGCACTTTCATATTTCCCATATATGTAATCTTTGGAACAAGGCCTATCTTTAGAAACCAACAACCTTGACCCTTTAAACTTGCCCCTGGGATTTGTCCTACCTTTAAAAGCGTTAACCTTGATCATAACCTTTGAATAGGTGGTGCTAGGGTTTTATATTTCACAACTGTATAATGTTTCAATATTTTACCCCAGAGAACTACATTAGTTCAATATGCGCTACGTTACTCTCTGTGCCTTTGTAAAGGAAACATAGAAATATATGTTTGATTATTTCTTAATTTGATAATTATATAAAATTAATTCGTCTAATCATTTGTATGATATTTATTGAAAGCGATACTCAAGATATCTATTCATGTACTGTCATTTTCAATATGCATTTTGATTTCATATTAATTTCTTCATTTTTAGGAGAGAGAAGTGCGTTATTTTCTAGAAAAAGGAGCCAATAGGCCCACATTACTCACTTACGCACATTTGCCTTAAAAGAATACAGATCAGATCAGTTTGAAATGTCTATGTGGGACAAACTTGAATTTATACTACCTGAAGATGCTTCCATTTCAATAATACTAATCACAGTTTTGTTGATCTGGAGCGGAAGAATTTTCAAAAAAAACGTTTTCCTAATATATTCTTTTGTAAACTTTCACCCCTTGTTGTGGCCCTGAACTACCCTCGGGTGACATTAAATCTACACTAGTGACTACGTAAGGATACTTCTGTATTAATATGACTAATAATGGTTTTGCTGTTCTAAAGAAGAAATAAGATATTTCTTAGATATTCCTTTGGGCCCCTGTTGTGTCTGTGCCCAACCCCAGGGGTCATGTTTTGAAGAAACTTGATTTTACGCTACCTGATGATACTTCTTATATTTCTAATTATGGCTTAGCGGTTCTTGAGAAGATTTTTAAGATACATGTATTCCCTATATATAATATTCCAATGGTATACTTTAGCCACCTGTTGTGGCCCTGCCCTATACCCACAGGGATAGTGATTTGAATGACATTGAATCTCCATAACCAGAGGATACTTCTATGCCTAATCATGGTTTTGCTGTTCCCGACAAGAAGAAAAAGACTTTAAAAGACACTTACTATACACTCTTAACTTTGAACTCCTCTTGTGGAAAGTTATGGTGAAATGGTTCTTAAGAAGTTACAAATGTGAGAAGTCTAGAGACAAACAGACAGGCAGATACCAAAAAAAAAAATGTTAACAGAAAAACATTTATACACCAATGAAATGTTTCTAGAATGTAAAGCTGTAGAATTTTTCAAATAAGAAATTCTAAATGATGAATTAATCTCAAAGATAATAAATTGTTTTAAACCGAAATATTAGAAAATTTCAAAATTTGGTTATATTACGCAGTTGCTAAGCAACACTAGCTTCAAAGCGTATTCATGGTAACTATAAAAATATACAATTTCTTAAATTATGAATTTTAAAGCTTTCTGCGTGTTTGCTGATTGCAATGCTAGCAAAAGTATTACTAGTAATTATTAATGGAAGCTAAATTTTCAAATATTTTGAAAGCAAACTATCTGGTCATTGTGCATTAAGTTGCCATGGCAACCCAAGTATAATTTGATTATGGAATCTTGTCATCCATACAAATGTTTTGTTACATAATAATGTTGTATCTGAAGCTACATGTATTTATTTTTCATTTATAAGGTCTTTTGTGGAAGATCTCATTTCAGCCCTAAAAATTTAGCCAAAAAAATGTCTGAATGTAAAAGTAAATTGTAGATACAAAAGTGGTCGCTAAGTGTTCAGAATTGTACCCATGGGTAAAAAAAGTACCAAAATAACTTTATCAGACCAGTATTAAATTGACATTTATGCCCCATTGCATTTTTAAGAAAAAATATCCATTTGTATAAATCAAAATCTATACCAAAAAGGCCAAAAAATAACTATTTTTTCATTGTTGCTAGGGAAAATTTTCTGTTGCCATGGAGATAAATGATTATAAATTATTCTTTCATTTTAAAATTATATGAGTTATTTTCTTTTGCTTGAAAAATTGTATCTGCAGCAAAAAGATAAAAATTTATAAGATTTTTGACCCAATCCTTTACCATTTTTGACTTTTTAGTTATCAAAACATCCAATTTTGTTGCTAGGCAACGAATAGAAATTTTCAAAAACCCACGCTTTCAAAGTCAATCTGTAAAAGAGAAAGTTTTCTACTTTTATATGAAAGTCATGCAGAATCTGTATTAGCTTGGTATTTTTTTTAAATTGACCTTGAATATTGTCAAAATCAAGGAAAATGCTGAATCAGCAAAAATGCAAAAACATACATATATTCTAATGTCTACCATAGTACTAGCTTCAGATAAAATATCAATGTCTTGTGTGTATTAAACAATTAAAGTGTGTGTCTTTATCATACCAGTAAATGAGAATTATTGTTAAAGTTTTTATATATAATTTCAGGCTTTAGAAATCAGTGATTTTCAGTGCCTTCAAATAGAAAAATTGGCTGGTTGCTAAGAAAATTACTTTGATCAGGTTTCCATAGTAACCATGATTCAACACATTTTTTATTTTACAAACATGGATCATAGGTCAAGAGAAATCTATGTGTGGAAAATCATTGAATTCTGAGAACCTGAGTGTATCACTCAAATATCACTTTTGCATGATTTTTACATGAACTGGTACTTAAGTTTTCTTCTTAAGTTAACTGCGTATACTAAATCAAAGACTGTGATAATATTTGGATCACTCATATAAATATTTCCATTTCTATTTTCTTTTCTGTAATACCTTTGAAAGTTAACGGAGTTGATGTCTTGATGATTCTAACGGAATGTAAATTAGGCAGGTCGATAGGTCAGGAGCTAAGGAGGCCTTATATGCATGCAAATCTCATTCCCATCTGTCTCTGTGTCTGACGCTAAGGAGGCCAATTATGCATGTAAATCTTGTGCAGTCTGCCTTTGTGTTTGACGTCAGTGGGCGAGGACTATTAAAACTGGCATGGGAGTGCTCGTATGAATTAGATCTTTGTCTACATTTTTTTAATTTCTATCTACAATTTTATTTAGCAATGAAATGGAAAAATAAGGAATCACTGTATAGTAAGTTTAGAATGTCAGGAACATCAACGATAGTGTGATACATGAGATAATTTATGCATAACGGGCTTCGTCCATTTCGCAAATTATCCCATGTTAGCCATTATCGTTGATGCCCTGGCATACCATACTAACTAGACAGTGATCCCTTAACTAAACACATTTAGTATTAAAATCACATAGATCTCAAAAAGGGGAAACCGCTGCAAACATTCAGGGTATTCTAAAGTGTTTACTACAAAATGTATGTTCAATATTTCATGCGAGACACTTGTGTCTCTTAGCTTGTTACGCAAGGAAATGTAAAATATTTTTATATGTTCATGAATTTACATGTACTAAATCTTCAAAGAGACTAAATTAAGAATATTGATTTATTAAATCCTCTATCAAATGTATATGTATTTTTCGAATTATTTGTATCATTTTTAAGCTTAAACCATATGTATATAGTTTCTATACTTTAAGGGGTTGTTATGTTTTTATATATAATATTAATTATTAATACGTGATTAATAATATTAAAAATACATCAAATAACTGTATCTAGACCTAATATACAGATAGAAGGTGTACACAGGCCCAATCCTTTTTGTACTACAGATGTATTTGATAAAATATTATGTTTAAAGTAAATATTGGAGAAAACAAACAGAGTCTACGCTAACAAAATCTATTAAACAATAACAATTATTGAGGAACAGAACGCGGACAGTTTAATCATCGGAGGTGAGATCAGGTGCTATTATGGACTGAGAAACCCTTGGACGTTGACAACTGAACAGTAAGTCATCACAATCATAAAGCATCGTTGTTTTAAATACCATTTAAAGCCTCGTTGTTTAAAAAACATTTCCGTCTTTTTCTAGTTTAATATCGTAATATGAAACAGATGTTTTAGACTTCGTAGTGTCTTTTGTTTCAGTTCATCGTTATGTATCGTATAGACATAAGATAGAAATGACCATTGTTAATTGACGATACATTCTCGATATCTAAATTTCTTATGAGCAAACTCTGCTTCATACATGTATGAAAAAGTATGAAAAGAACATTATGTAAGCTAATAAAATAGTGCAATTGTTACCTATATGAATTTTAATAGATTATTAGAGTATCTGGTCTCACAAACAAATCAAACCAATAGCAACAACAGCAAAAACAGTATCAACAACCACAAAAGCAAACAAATAAACAAACAAAACACATATATTTTGTAAATCAGAAACTCAAGCATCTTTAAATATCAGATCAATTTATTTCCATTTTCACAAAATAACTTTTTTTTTCGAAAACAAAAATATAATATAATAAAAAAAGTAATGGTTAAAAAGCCATCACACGTCGCAGTCACAAAGTTTATGCCATGTTAAAGGAGGTACAGGAAACGACTAATAGAATGTTGGAATTACATACAGCATGACCATGTACAGTGTATTTAACCTTTAATGTCTATTCACGGTCCTTTCTTTGGTTTCATACAGTAAACACGAAAAAATCCCCGAAAACCAGATTGATCAATGTGTGCTAAAAATTGACACGTGCTGTTAATACCACTGAAAGGTCTTCATTAGTAATGATACGCAAGCAATCAAAGACTTCATTAAAAGTGTTTGATTCTGATACGGTACATGTATAGGTATTCTGTTTGTTATGAAGCCATACCTTTACTACCATTTTTCAGAAACTTAAGTGTTTTACAAAATGACACAGAACGAAAAAAAATCTACTTTAAAATTTCGGATCATATGGTATTAATTATAAAATCTTGAATGTTCTAAATGAGAACTGATTACGCAAAGATCATAGCCTTTAATAGCAAAAAAGTATTGCGTTTAATCGCAAAAATTAGTGCATCGAATCGCAAAATCATTGAATTTAATTACGATGACCCTGAGGTCCACTCAGTAAACATATAAGCGAGGTTAAACCGGATACCATTGGCAAACGCCAGGCTACGCATGCGAGAATGCTAGAGAGTTCGCACCTTAGGCAACTTGCCCGTAGAATAATTCGCCCTATTCGAATTAGAATATGCCATTTATTGGCGAATCCAAATTTCTCTCTTATACATATACTTTGATACTACATGTTTTATGGCACAAGCATTTCAAAAAGTAGGAAGAACTTGTAGTATATATTAGGTACGTGTAACTTAACAACTTGGATGAAAAACAATGACAAGTTAAAGCTTTTAAAAGATAAAACAAGTTTTCACCGGCTTTCAGTTTTGTGCATCAAGGCTCGGAAAATAATTTCCTATTTCAGCAATCCAAATACCGTCTAATAGAGGTCTGAAGCAACAGTTTTTAATGTTGGAGGGAGGGGGGGGGGCTTTGACGAAAAAATCTGCGTACTAAAGAGCTGTGATACACGCACTACTAAGTCAGAAACGTACTGACATTCCCATTTTTTACTGACAAACTTAGAAAATTACTGACAATGTGCTGTCGTTACTGTAAAACTTAGACAATTACTGACCTTTTTACTGCCGGTACTGATAAACTTAGAAAAGTGCTGACAATCTTAGTCGGTGCTGATAAACTTAGACAATTACTGACCCGTTTACTGTCCCTGCTGAAAAACTTAGACAAGTGCTGACATTTACTGATAATTACTGCCCTTATTGTTCTCGCTCTCGGGGAGGATGCAGTGGTGTGAAAATGATTGTGTGTTATACTTTGCATTTAGAAACAGTCTTATTTTAATTTTTGATGAAAAAAAATCCCAGGCAGTTATCATTTTTTTAATCTAAATATTATTGATATCTGTAAAATAATTCAGAATATGATTTGAAATTAACTATGAGTAAATCAAGTTTATATTTATGTGTTGAATATATCTATCCCTGTTAAATTAAAGAATTAAAATAAATTAATCCTCAAGTTAGTTTTCATCTATTTATTTCTTTGCAGACAGATATCTGACTTTAATGTTGACCCCCCCCTCCCCCTGTTTTCACGATCGGAAAGTTGTATCAATTTTCTTTTCACAAACAGGACAGATGTCTCTTGTTAAAAAAGGAAATCTAAATATTGAATAATTACTGATCTTTATTAGTTAATTCAGTTTCCTAATGTTCTCGGACATCTGTACAAGTCATATAATTATATACCCCTGTTAAAGATTTCCGGTTTCATTTGCTCATACGGGAGTTCCCCTATTGAACAGTACAGTGTTCCATATATAAACTTGTACTATGCCTTGTTAATTTTGTCATTTTAAACATTATTTGTTGGTTGATCGATTACACAGGATTCATAAGTACCCAATGTCTGTAAGTCCGAGACTTATAAATAACTAATAATAAAA
This sequence comes from Saccostrea cuccullata, assembly GCF_032062105.1. Taxonomy (NCBI): domain Eukaryota; kingdom Metazoa; phylum Mollusca; class Bivalvia; order Ostreida; family Ostreidae; genus Saccostrea; species Saccostrea cuccullata. Next base: position 172,106 of record NW_026922108.1, on the reverse strand, counting down.
ATTCATGTACTAGCAATTATAGTAATCTTACGGAAAATATTTATATTTACTAGGTCAGCGGTTAGACTAATATTAGCAGTAGCACCATTCTCAAATATTTTTCTTCTCTCTCTCCCTCCCTCTCTCTCTCTCTCTCTTAAAGATACACACAGTATTGACACTTTAAGTTACTTAAATACTTGACAAGTGGGCCGTTTATTCAGATTGCCGAAGGGGTTAAATCACTATTTAGTTTTTAAACTTAATCTTCAAGTATTTTTTAATCATGTATCAATTTTAACAAAAATATTACATGTTTCGTACCTTCTATTTTTTCCCCTCTAGCTATCGGTGAATTGGAATTAATTTAATTTTATGTGCTGAAATTAAATTTCATATCATTAAAGTAGGTAGGCGTAGGGTGTTATGATGTTAACATGATAATAAGGCAGAATGCGGACTTGTCTAGTAAAATATTTTACGAAGTAGTGAAAATTGGAAGTCATTAGTCCGTCGAACCAGTGCTCACAAGTATTTATTTCGAACCCTCTAGCATACATGTATAAGTCCCCCCCCCCATGCACACACGATACATGAAAAAAAAATCTAGTATACCGGTACTTGAATATGATTTATAAAAATGTGTTTACAAGTTTTTTGAACATGTTGAATGATGCAAATTTCTTTGCCCATTTGATCAATTTATACCCGTCCCGTAATCATTATTTATTTGATTCAGGTTTCATTAACATCTTTTCTTTTTATAAGATTAAGATTATTCGCTAACTGTAGGTTACCATTCCTCTCTCTCTCTCCCTCCTCTCTCTGTCTCTTCAAAAAATCAATATCGACCCAGGCAAAGTTTAAAATACATGTATAGTTAAACTCCGGCTGATTTTTTTTACTGTCATAAAACTGCTGCATATAAATTGTGTTTGATTTTTAATTATTTTTAATTACTGATAAAAAGTTAAGGAAATGTACTATGAACTATTTTTATTTGATTGATAATCAAACAAATTCCTCACTCCACTGTCCACACGCACACTAACACGACTTAACAAAAATATTAGGAACCAGTAATTTTTACAAAACTTTGGATGTAATGTACCCTTCTCGTATTTTTATTTTTGCTTAAATCTTTAAACAATTTGTGCCTTTCCCCGGTTGGTTTTTACATCAATCTTCTTTTTCATTAAACGTTAATTTTATCTTACGTCGGTATATTAAAAAATATATATTTATTTAATCTAAGAAGAGGTTGAAGGATTGTAGATTGCATATTTATATTACGTATGTGTTGGTGTTGAATTTCTCAAATTAAAACTGTCTTGAAGAAGAGTCTACCTGTCGCCGTAATGTTGCGTAACTAACTTCCAGTGAAATCCGGCGAGTGTTCTTCTGTATAATACAGCAGTGACACCTATTGTCTTCTTTACCCGCTACCGTACACACTCGGATCGCCTCAGACGATTTCTTCTACACACAGGTGCTTCACAGAGTTTCCGATTGTATGTTGAATGATTATGTAATTCGGCTGGATACCAGCTAAACGACTTGAATAATTTTGGACGAATAAAAAGCACAGTGTTACTGTAAAATCATGATACTGGTTTCAATACCGAACAAAGCTATGAAACGTCGATTTATTAAGTTAATTAAATTTATTAATTTTTTGTACCTAAACAGATAAAAAGGAGTACAAACTTAAACACGAAAGTATTAATTGTGTGTTCTACTTTAATAAAATAAATAAGTACATGTTCATCGTTCTTCATTTAGATCGCACGTCCCCCCCCCCTTTTAATTTGAAAAGACAAAAAGAACCTAGATCCATGCGAACGTCTACCGACACTCTAATTGAAAAGAACATTGATATTAATTTCTATCAAAGTTTTGTTTCAGGAGTATGCATAGACAAAAGATGATAATATAAAATGTCATAGTTTTTCATGTATTTGAATTAAAATAACACTTTCAGGTGGGGATCCAGGAAATCCAGATTCGAAAATCAGCTAAAAGATGTACATTATTTCAAAAGGATAATGCGGACAGTAACTAAATCGATGAATGTCAAAGGATCAATGATCAATGCAGGCCCGAAGCCCCCCCCCCCGCCCAATAAAATAAAAAGTCTTTTTTTTTTATTTAAATCCCCAGTCTGTCTTTTAATTTTGGTTTCTTCTTGCAAATGCTTGGATTCGGGTATGTTTGACTGCACAAAAACAAATATGGGCGGCCTCCACATAATTAAAAATTTTACATAATATGGAAACTATAACTAACGCCTTTCCTCAAAAGGGGGCACCCACGGCCTCATCGCGCGCTATGAGTTTATTAAAATTATTTAAACTAATTTGAATAAATTAAATTAAAATTGAATAAAACACATCTAACCTAACACTTTAATTCTTTTAATTAATATTAAAGAAAGTCAGGGAGTCAATTTTAATTAAGAAAATATTATAAAATGCATGTCATGTAATAACATTGTTTCATTATAAAAAGGAAAAAAAACCTCTGTAAAATTTCATATCTCACTACTAAAGGAATTTTTTTTTTAATTGCTTAACTTTTTGAAGGATTTGAAATTTTATCCCTTCTCTTGAAAATATTTTTTTTACAAATCTTTTTATATAGATAGATCAAACAAGCTGTTTTTTTTTTCAAAGATATCATCTGGACAAAGTTAAAAATTATATGAAAAAAAAAATGAATGTTAAAATAAAAAAATTCAATTTCACACCACAGCAGCCTCCCCGAGAGCGAGAACAATAGGGACAGTAATTATCAGTAAATGTCCGCACTTGTCTAAGTTTTTCAGCAGGGACAGTAAACGTGTCAGTAATTGTCTAAGTTTATCAGCACCGACTAAGATTGTCAGCACTTTTCTAAGTTTATCAGTACCGGCAGTAAAAAGGTCAGTAATTGTCTAAGTTTTACAGTAACGACAGCACATTGTCAGTAATTTTCTAAGTTTGTCAGTAAAAAATGGGAATGTCAGTACGTTTTTGACTTAGTAGTGACGTGTACCATCAGATCTATTTTTCCCACGGTAGATTTCTTCCGCATAAATCCAGAACAGGTGTTAAGTCCCAGTCATTATGGGATATATGTATCAAAACAGCCCGATTTTTTTTTAATTGACAAAACTAAAGGCGAATCGGAGATAAAATCAAACAATTTTGTTTTGAAACTATAATCAGTCATAAGTTGGCAGATCATTGTAGAAAATGTGAACGAACTTACATGAATATTTACTACACCTACACATTTTCTTAAATTGAATTTTGGTTTAAAACACATGCATATGGTCCACGTATTGCAATACTTTTTTAAAGGACAGCATCTTTTTGCAAACATTAATCACAAAAGTATTGCATTTATTCACACCATTGCGTTTAAGGGACTCCGATCCTCAGCTAGGAAGGCAACTCTTTAATTTATAATTAAATTCAAAAAGTCTCAAAATGAAGCTTGAATATATTAAATATTTTCACGCAACAATTTTCAATATATACCTCTCAATGTGCTTAAAGGTTCTTTTAAGTTCTCAGAAGGTTGTGATTAAAAGTCGAAAATTTTACCCTGTAAATGACATATATCAAGAAATTGATGTTCATTTTAATCTTACCATCGATACCAATGTTTATAAACATGATATGACATAAGAAGTGATTTATGGAGCTTTACAATTACAGAAGAATCTTTAAACATTTTGCATTATAAAATGATGAGAGTAAATAAAAGAAATGAATGTACATTATATGTATAAAAATTGTGGAATTTCTTTAAAAGCCTGGATACAAATGCACCTATGATTTTATTTTTAAAATGTGTTGATAGATCAAATTTGAATTGGAAAATGCAAAGCAGGTGTTTTTATTCGCAATTCCTGAAAATATAATCGAAATTTAATAATTTTCTCTATATAATATGATTAACTTGAGAGATGAAGTTTGAAAAATTATCATGTGTAAAAAAAGAGACATTTTTGTGAGCATTTTCAGTTAGTCAGTGGTTGATTTTCAGAACCTGAGGATCAGAGTACCTTAAACGCAAAATATTAATAAAAAAATAATAAATGCGTTAAACGCGAAAATTGTGTTGAATCACATTTTTTACTATTAAACGAAAGGTGCTTTGCATTAAAACGAAATAAATATACAAATTAATTCTCAGTTACTTTTTTTTAAGTCATCTGTTTAGTTTCTACTTTTGTTTTGTAACAGTTGAGTATCTTACTTCACTTTGGGCCGCGACAGTGAAACAGCTCTATGTGGGATTATTAGCTTCCTCAATTACTGCGACTCATTTTATTCTTTGAACATTTATAAAGTATTTCTACCTTACCACAGGAGCATAATGGACTACATGTATATAGTATGTTACGAGATCAACGTTTACCACTTAGTTGTACCGAAGTCTAGTTTGCAGTATATTGTTGCTTCTTTTCCCAAAATTAAAATAAGGCAGGGCATCTGTTATTTTTTGTTTTATTTAACTTTTAAATACAGACAAAGAGCTCGAAAGTCTGGTATTTAGCTATAAAGAATTCAACTCATTTATTACAGTTGGTAAAAAATGATGATTTGTGAGTTTGCAATTTACATTCAGGTTTACCTTGATTCTGTGAGTTTCTTTGATTTTTCCGGTACTTTTTAAATTTTTCTAGATATTTTGTTGATAAATTTTTAGTAGCTTTGTCAGTAACTGTTGAATCAGCATTACAAATAAAATTTTCCCAGTTAGTATTTTTCATAAGATTATTGAGTTTTTCTATATAAGCATTTTTATAATCCCATACTATCCTAACCGATGTTAACAAAAATGAAAGCAATCTAATTAACATCAGATCCTTTGATCCACTCTCCTCGCTAAACGAGGGTTTTTAGCGATTAACATGAGCGGATCAAAGGATCTGATTTTTTTCAGATTTGAATCAAACAAAATATAGAGACAGGCATGCCATTTAGTGATAGATACATTATCTTGTAAGAGATTGGATTATAAACGGGATTTTAATGTGTTTTTTCTCTGAAATCGTAATTGACAGCAATAGTTAATGTAATTCAGACTGTGCTTCTTTGTATTATTATTCTTTAAGATTAAAACTATAATTGCACAAACAAGAAACTATGATTTGTATAGGACTAAGTTATTTTGTATGTCTGTTCTTGGAAAGTCTAGGATTGCAAATTAAACATATTCATTATAATGTATCGATTAATTTCTATTTTACCCTTTAGTATTCATTATCAAATGAGAGAACTATAGTGCTCAGCAATACATTTTTACGAGTTGATGGTATCAACTCATGTTATGTTACTTGTAAGGGATTCCCCATGTTTCGAAACTAATCACATTTTCGTTTGAGTATTTTGCATACAGGTTCTTGTGTAATATTGGCTAATTTATAATATCCATGATCTACAGAATAAGAACACGTTTCCTTGTATATTTTTAAGTGTTTATAAAATTAAATAGTTTTCATTTATTTTATTGGAATTTGTGTCAATCCGCGAAAGAAAATAGTGCAAGGAACATGCAGTCAAAAATGTTATGTGTCGTGCAAACAAAGTTTTGATTTTAAATCAATAAATAATTTCTATTGTTAGTCAGTAACTTAAAAACAAACTTTGAAAGAAAATTCATAAAATTGAATATTGTACAAACCAGGTTATTTGTACAAGATTGACGTGTTAGTGGTATATAAATAAAAGAACTACTGGGTAACTGTCTTCCACAATTTAGATCTGTATCAAAGCCAGCTTTAACGTAGGTTGCGGATTTGCTGACGTCATTAAAACTGGGTACGCAATTTTTATGCTTTGGGAGACTTTTTTGTGCACATCTGATTATAACGTCACAATGAAAAGAAGAAATTTAGTACATATCGTCATCTAGACCATTTTCGCTAGCCAAGGATTTCTGAAACGCTCCTCTCCTCATAAGCCTCAGTGATAGATGTGCAGTAAAAACAATAATGTATCGGATAGGGTTCTCTAGGGACATACGAAACCAAATGCGGTCCGCAGAGCTGGTTTCAAGCATAGCAAGCATCAGATGTAAAAGATCCCTTACTGCTCACCGACCTAAATTGCCAAGCATAGGTCGATTTTTTTCCGCTCTCCACTGGCAAGTGATGGCGTCTCCACATGAGTGAAATTTTCTCGAAAGTGACGTTACAGCAAACAAACAAACTTTGTATGTTTCAGTTATCTCCCTATCGTGACTTTATGGGGCTTGTCACAGGATAACATGAAAGACGTAATCCTCTTCTACGCCTTCCAACTATCAGACATTGTCTTGTAATAATCGGGTGTTTAGTTATTTGAATTTTACATGTATCAAAAAGTCACTTACAGACAAACAATAAATCTCGGTTTTAGGGCCCATTAAAACGATAAAAATCAGAAACAGAGCAAACATGGATCTATAAATCATCTATAACATCAGAGGTGGTTATACCTCTGTGTCATTGAGGAGTGAGCACCCCCTACTGACCCGTCACACCCATCCTTTGCTTCATAACATGACTGGGAAATAACGGAAAAAATCGTGGACAATTCAGTATGTAAATAATTTAATCGGCTAGCTATTACTATGTGAAAATCACTCAGCAATTGACTTATCGATAGATTGTGTTTACTGAAAGACCGTAAAACTTACGAAATGATGACTTTAAATATGACTTTTATCCTTGTGTCATCAACTTGTTTGTTAATACCTCATTTTAAGAATTGTTCATACTTGAAGCATGCTCTGGCGTTTCAAATCATCGGAGAGATGTATCTAGGAAATAAGGGTTGACAGGAGTATTGCTAAGTTTATCATAAAGCTTTGTTGTTAGATTATCATTAATGTCTTTTTTCTAATAAAATATCCAAATATGGAACAGATATGTCAGATTCTGTGGTTTCTTTTATTTCAATCTCACTGTGATATATGTCGACATCGACATATGAATGAAAAATGTTACTATTGTTAAGGTCATACGCAACGTAGTTCGAACTTTATTGGGTTCTTCCCTGGAGTTGAAGAGTTCCACTTTATTAAGGACCTGTGTGCAATTCTTTTAATGTCTATAATTGGATCTGTACACTTCTTCTAAAACAAATTTTGATGGAAAAATATCTGGAATTTATGATTCGTAATTTTTGTAGAATTTTCCTTGAATAATGCAAAAACTTTCATAATTTTATATTTTATCAAAACCCCTGGTAACGCTTGCTGTTTTTTGCCTAAGAACATGTAATGGTGTTTTAAGTTTAAATTTAGCATATCTTGAAAAATTTCCAGTAGGTAAGGTACACTGCCTACGTCCTTAATTGATGATACGACGTAGAAATATCGAAATGTTGACCTACAGTATGGGAATGGATTTGATATCGAGTTTTTAGTTGCATTGCGTTCACGCGTTGTTCTTGATTTATTTATACTGACATCCACGCTTTGTCATTTCTTTTGTATCTTCCAACTCCTTTCGGTTTTCATTTTTATAGGATATTCCTCTTCAAGTATAGATCTCCATCATAGACAGTCTCTGATTAAAAAAACCTCGCAATACGGGTACGGTATTTTACTTGTATGTGGACATGCAACTAAGGACATGCATTAAGATTACAAAAGGACCAATAAAACACTCTTAATATAATTTAAAAAATAATAAATTTAATGCTTCATTGATTTTTGCACATAAAAATTCTTCCAAAATTTTTTTTCTTGCATAAATATGCGTTGATTCATAAGAATGACTGTGTGGGAAATAAATTACAAAAGGGTGATATTTAATTTCTAATTTGTTTGCTTATATGTTCAAAAACTTGTTCTTGAAATTAAACAACATTTTACGGGAATTCTTTTCTTTACAGTGTTTCATCAAATTGCATTCGTTCGATGGACGATGCTAGAATAAAATTATTTTTAATCTGATGTTAACACTGCACTCTAAATAATGAACTAAATAGATATAGTTCAATATTAATATATACAGTGGACCTTCAGATATCCGGACGCCAGATATCCGGATGCTTCAGTATCCGGACGATTTTTCATCGGAACGAAATTTTAAAATGTTATTCTGTCTTGTTTAACTAGTGATTCAGATATCCGGATGCTTCACATATCCGAACAAATTGACTGGGAACCAAAGCGTCCAGATAAATGAGGCTCCACTGTATACAGTAGTATCTCACGAGCTCCTTACACGGCTGGGTTATTAGCTTCAGTCTTGTGAACCCGGGCGGCACCTCTTGGATCTCCATCAAAATCAAAGTGTGTTGAGGCATACGGTAGAAAATGGTCTGAGGGAGCTCACAAATAACTTTATAGTCTGGAGGCCAAAGCATCAAATCGACATCTGATGTTGTAAGTCTAAATGCCTCACAAAAATTCCCGCTCTTTGTCATATCAGGTCTTTTAATGCTATACACATTGCTCTCATCACTACCTCCTCAATGTTTGTGATGTCCCTTCGGAACATGACTTCTGTACGAGTTCCTGTTTTTCGACATTACCCCATATAAATAGCCTCTGACAAACGAGGAATTCTATCAATTTGGATACTGTAGAAATACTTTTTTCCGCGTGGTATTAATAATAATTTACACTCTAGCTATGTACGCGGTCACAAACTTTCCGCGGAAATTTGTCCAAGCGTACTTAATATAAATGCAAGGCTTATAGTGACTGTCAAGAAATCCGTGTAATTTTCAACCCGCAGATTTAACGGTAATTGAGATTCCGCGGAATTATGACCACGTGGAAAAAAATTACGTCTACAGTATTCATATGACAGTATTCATATTCGATTTTTTCGGCTTTGATATTTTCAAGAAATATGTTACATATATATCTTTCTGTCATGCACCAATGAAAAAAGAGAGGAGAATAATTGATAGCCCTTTTCTGTAATGGAAAAATATGTCTCATGTACTATTCGATTCAGTTTTATATTTAAAAACGGTACTTAGAAAGGAACAATTTCCCCTGAAGCAAAAAGTAATGCTATTTTAAGAGTTCCATACTATTTGAAGCGCACAAGTTTAAGTGTCTGAGCATCAGATGAACTATGGATATAACGAACTGTACTCATGTTAAATGCCTATTTAAACAATACAACTAGTTTTGCAGTCTAATATTTTTACGCTGTAAAAATATACATCCCAACTTCCCAGCGTCATACCAAACAGGAAGATCAAAATAAAAACAACAGTTTTTTTCCACATATGGTAAAAAAGTGACATAAAGACATAAATGGTACAAAAACAAAACGAAACGATTTTAAAAGCTAATATAATTGTAGTTTGTTTGGAAAATCATATTAATTTGATGTTTTTTTTTTAAACTTTAGTCCCTTATTATTAAATTTACATTTATTAGCCCCTTATTAGCCCCTTATAAGTCCCTTATTGACTTTTAAAAAATCTTCAAGTCTTTGATTTTATAAAAACTATAACTAAATGCATTGTTCTATTATAGTAAAGAACTTTATTCGGTAATTACCGATATTTGCCCCCCAAACCAAACTTTGATGGAGAAATATTTAATTATGTTCTTAAATAGGGGGTATATGCTGACTTTAACGCACTGAATATTTTCATTAGATGAAGTCATATGTACGAAATGACGTTACAAACATGACGTAAATTTCAGTTATTTATGAATTCTACAGAAAAATGTAGAATTTTTGTCGTTATTTTGATGTGTGTACAGGCTCAATATTTTGATATAATGTGTAGAATGATAATATCAATGAAATATGTAAATTTTGTTCCTAAACAAACTTGCTCTCTATAAATTTTAAAGCTAAAATTCCTGAAATTTTGGCCATTTTGTCCTCTTTCTGAAAAAGGAAATAAAATCGATCTAGTTTGTGACGTCATAAAAACAAAAATTGTGAATAAACTACTTTGAAACAATAACATATTAATTTATATTTCTCATACAATTTAATGAATTCAGCACATTTCAGGAAGTTTTCAAAATTTGACTTTTTGTGAGGGGCACATATATGCAATATACCGCATATAGTTCTTTAAAATGCAAAAAAGATTTTTTTATACTATTTATTTATCCAGCAATTCCGCCAAAAATATAGTCCCTGCGAGATTTCAATATCGGCTTGCCATATCTATTTATAGTTGTATAATTCTGAAAAAGAAAGAAAAATATGATCGATATAAATACGTTTATAAGACATATAAGCAAATATACGTTGAATACTAGTATTTTATCCAGTCAGAAACTAAACAAGAATCCCTCCTTAATTTTAAAATGTGTCTATAAATCTCAAAGAGAAATATAAATTTTGGCTTATCCATCTTTGCTTTATATTTACGTATCATTTAATTACTAGAAAACTTTATTTTAATTTTTAAATAAAACGGGATTTCAGTTTATGAACTGATGCGATAAACTTTATACTATGTAGTTGATGATAACGAATTTTTAAAGAAACATAAAACAACAAAGGTTTCCTTTATAGTATTAATTATTTCAGCTTGATAGGTCTATAACGTATCTTATTACAGCTGTAAATAAAAACGACATTGTACGATCACTTGGTGCTGTCGCCATTTAGTTTCAAGATGTCCGACAACGTCATTATTCCTCAATGTCCCTCTGCCTACAATTAACTAGAGTTAAATAAAGATTCAAAACCTTTACATCGTTACAATCAATTACGTTCAATGCATTAATATTGTAAATGGATCATTTCAAATGAAAAGACCCTCGCCTCATTATGCCAGCAAACTAAATTGATTGTCGGAGTTTAATGTCTACCAAACATGAACAACGACATCTTTCGAAGTTACAGATTTTGGAAATCCTTGCCAGAAATTGGCATTAACTCTACATGTCTTATCTCACTGAAGCTCTCTTAGAATTGAAAAAAAAACTTATCATAATGTATTTTATTTCTATTTGGCTCGTTTTAATCGTTTTAGGTATATGCCATTTTATTAATGGGCTAAAATTTTTATGAATGTTTGAAATGACACCCCGCACATTTTTATGTCATGTGTAACCCTTTAGGTGTTTAAACGTTCTATATAAATCTTGCGAGAAAATTTCATAGAACGTACAAAATGAGGTAAAATATATATATTGTTTCGGAACATTTGTACAGTATCACATGAGCGAATTAACAAACAAAAAGTACTGGATTTTCAATGTTGCGCCCGCTCAGTATACCATTGCTTACAAAATATTGATAATTCACGGAAAAATATAACATGATATTTAGTTTATTTCATAGATAAAAATTATTCTTATTAAATGTTATAAATGTTTAAACATTTATTGATGCACCTTTCATTTTCATTGCGCTGACTAAATAACCTTTTGATTACCCTTCGTATTATATAGGACTTTCGTTTTGATTGATGCAAAATTAAAAATATAGAAAATTTTCGTTAAATATTTTTTCTATAATATCAGATTTGAACTTCGGTTAATCTCATAATAACTTTAAATTGAAGAAATTCTTATTTTCTCTTTTATTGTAAAACTATATAAAATTCATAATCCATTTACAAATGTGCAAAAACTGTTTTGTCATTGTTAGTCATTGAAAGCTGAGGTCTATTATCTGAATGGCATGTATCCTCTACTTACACTTTCGACCGCTTCAAAATATGGACCATCAGCTTACCGTATATATTTAAAGCTTTCTTAATGCATTCATTTCGTCCGACGTCAACAAAAGACTACACAGAGCATATAAACCAAATTGTAATCATGCATTAAATGACAATGTTAAAATGTTTTGTTTTTGGTAGGGTCAGATATATGCACTAAAAAAAGATAAATATATTTCATAAATACAAATAAAAATAATCATTAGTCTGCGTAATTATTCTATTTTCATATTATTTCAGGAATGAATTCTTATTTTTTTAATTTTATACGATATAAAACGGTTTGGGACAGTTTACGCTTTATAAACCGCGAAGCGGTTTATAAAAAAGCGTAAACTGTCCCAAACCATTTTATATCGTATAAAATTAAAAAAAATAAGAATTTATTCCTTATAATTTAATTTCCAACACTAAATGTTTCAAAATAACAAATTTTATTTCGTAAAAATAATACAATTTTAAATTTAACCGCGTAAGAATACGTCATCCTAGTAACGAGGGGATCTAGAGATCGACAAGCTTCAATCCACCCAATCGACCGCCATTTTTTCAGAATTCAACAACAGTCAACACGGTGAGCAAGTGTTAGCTTTCTGTTTTGAGGAGGTGAAATGAAAGACACATTGATGAAAAGCCGAGTTGGATATGAAACCAGAGGAGAAGGTCGATGACTGAATAATTTCTGCAGATGTTGTTATTGGGGCGGCGGAAACGTCAGGATGTTTACATGTGACGGCATGGCTGGACCCTGTAACCTGAACAGTGTCATTTCTTTCCGTTTGTGGGACGATCAGATTGGACAAAGCTCTACTCATTGACTCCTTCTGGTAAGTAGCGCATTCTCGGCTATAACTTCTTACAGAGGATTCGTTTTTATGGCCACTCATGTGCATTATATGTCGCACTTCGAATCCTGCATCGTTCATGCCTTGTATGGAGGTTGCACGTAAGCTGTGTGCAGTGTAAGAATTTCCACATTTTGCGTTTTTACAAATGTCAGACATAAAACGTGTAAATTGGTATTTCTTGATAGGAACATTAGTGTACCAAATTTCCTCTGTAGTTCGCAGTTATGATAAGGCTGTCCGAAGGCTTAAAATGCCTTTAAAATATACATTTAATTTGGGCTAGATTTAAATTTTGATATGTGATTCTTGTTTGAAATTTCAGTCAACTTGAGATAATAGCTCAATCAAGTATTATTATAAAGGATTTCTGTGATGTCACATGACTATGTTAATCACGTGACGGACATTTATTTCATTCTTAAATGTTGCACAAAAATCGCTTCGGTACAAGTGCAAAATAAAATTATTGTGCAAAGTTTGTTATAGAGATCAATTTATCGTGATCTCTGGTACATAAAAAATGCTGGGGGGCAGGTTTAATTTTTTACTTCTTAGGAAAATATTTTACGAGAAATTCAACTTACCAACATAAGAAGGGGTATTTTCCACTTTTTATCGCGATTTATACAAAAATGGATAAACTACATACGATCCCCCAGGAAAATTCAGTTAGAGGACATAATTCTCTTTCACGCAGAATATCTTCAATTTATCCTTGTCTTTCACTTGTGCCAGTCAAATATAAACACAATTCATAAACTCTAATTCTGTCGACAGATGTGTACGGGGAGCGTTTCACACAAAGTTTTTCGCTATTGTTTGAATATGTGCATATTGGACAAGCAAAAGGAAAAGGGATATCTATTTTTCAAATGTTCAACATCATAACAGCACATGGAGCATAAAAACAATCCCAGTACTTGAATTAAAACAACAACGCCCCCCCAAAAATCTACATGCAATGTGTAAAAATTATGACACTTTCCCCGTCATGTAAACTCAAGTATGCAGTGACTTGACGTCATATTCTATTATGACGTCATATCTCGGTAGTTCAGAGAAGTAACTTCAGTTTGAATAGTTTGATATTTTACGGGCAGCCTTACCCTAGCCGCGTTGGAGAGGATAACGCTTCTTTTGAACATCTGTTGAAAAGAAATGTTGCAGTAGGGTCCATCTTTGAGAGGTATTTCTTTAAAGAGTTGACTGGACAGTGTTCCCCTGCATTTGGTACTGCATACATTATTTTTTTCCTTAGGGGTTTCAGACACATCTATGCCCCCTTGCCAGTTTTTTTGTTTAGTTTCATGAGACAAAACAGCGTACTCTTGTCCATTTTCATCGAAGTGAAACTCGAATGAGTTGACCTTTAGTTGCTCGTGAAACTCAAGTCCCCTGCTGACAAACTGAATGGCAATTAAAAACCAGATGCGAAAACTTAAAGACACAGGAGTTGAATCTCCATAAAGGTATGCGGAAATTTTATCAAGATCATTTTTAGGAATAACAGCCTTGTGCTTTGTTGGTCGAGAGAGCCCTTCTTGTAAATTCTTTTTTAGTTTTCCGTCAAAGACATTATTGCTACCCCGAAATTCTCTGTCACGCACTATGTCAAACTGACGTCCAATGTCGTGAACATGGCGATTAATTGCTGATCTTATGCTCTTGTATGTATTACTGTGATATTCTGTTGCTTGTTCTTTTGTCATGGAATGTGATCTTTTTTCATTGGGTTTAGGTGTAGCCTCTGCATAAAATTTCTCACGTTGTTTATTCAGCTCAGTAGCAGAAATTTTGTGGAAATCAGTTGGCAGTCCCAAAGCTTCAACACTCCGTTCTACAAAAAGGGGGACCTTTTTATCAATTTATCAAGTCATATTTCATATCAATCCAGATAGCTTAATGGTAAAACAACCATGCAATTTGTGTGGGGAATTTGGGTTCAAGTCCCAATCTGGATATTAAAAATGTTTATGTTTAATAGACTTGATATAATTTACATTTATAAAAGTTAAAACATGCACTTACATTGAAACAAATTTACTCCCCACTTTGTATTAAATTTTGTAGCTTTTGACTGCCTTCTTTCTTTCAATTCCTGCAGCTCTGTTTCATTAACAGTTTTGAATCTTTTTTTCCTGTAGTCTGAGTCTGGATCTCTAAGCATGGTTTCCTCTGTTTTTATAGGATTTAAAACCATTTCCATCTCTTCCTCAGCCTCCTTTCTTGATGTTGATGCATCAAGTTCCCCATCAAAGATTTGATGAAGGGTTTCCCAATCAATTTCTTCTATTTCAACATTTTCTCCTACCCCCAGCATGTCAAAATCTGCCATTTTGCAGACGACAACAAATCTCAACTCATATAGTTCCATCTGATTAGTGCCTTGACTATTTATTTACATAATAATTGTGTAGTTTACTATAGATTGGCTTAAAAAAAATGAAAGAATTTCTTTAAAAATATTTATAATTTTTTTTAAAAATGATTAATATTTTACTATAAACTCTAATGTAAACAGGAAGCTATGGTAAAAAGTAGTTCCGGCTCACTGTTGCCAAGGGGGCGTGGCTCTATACCTACATTCTTCATACTATGTAAAACATAGTCATTTGACTGTCTAGTCCAATCAAATTACACTATTTAGACTAAATTAAATTATAACAATATGAAAAACAACTTAATGGTATATTTAACTTTACTAGACTAAGTATTCAGCAATTCACAGATTGTTTGTATTCTTAAAGTAGTTGCTTCCGTGATTTTATTGAATGGATTTTGAAGTAGAGAATTTCCGTAAGAATAAAGAGCCTCCTCATAACCTCCAAAAATCTGTTGACATATTCCCAGTGTCTGCCATGATACGTCCTGATATTTTGGGGGTGCTTGACTAGATAATAACAGTCCGAAGGTCCTGTTAATAATCTCTTAACTTGAATGTTTTACCCAGTCTCTGATGATTCAGCACCAACACCATGTGGAGCATCACAAGTGAAGGGACAAGTAATACACACATTACAGAGAATTCCTGTTCCAACACCAACTCATAAATGTAAGAAAAATCATTGTATAACTTAATGCCATACATCATTATAGATTTTCCTTTCGTACAAGAGTACCTTGAATTTCATTAAAAAGTAATAGAAACGGCAAATCAATACAGTAAAACTCGGTGTTAGGGCCCCTTATAACAATAAAAATCAGAAGCAGAGCAAGCACGGAGCTATGAACCATCTATAACATCAGAGGTGGGATCAGGTATTATGGAGGAGTGAGCATCCCCTGCTCACTGTTTACACCCACCGTTTGCTTTACGGCATGATTGGGAAATAACGGGAAAAAATCGTAGACAATTCAGTGTGTAAATACATGCAATTTAATCGCCTAGCAATTACTATGTATAAAGTCACTCAGCAACTTTGACTTAATGATAGATTGTATTTACTGAAAAGACTATAAAACTTACGAAATGACGACTTTAAACGAGACTGTTAGCCTTGTCTCATCAACTTGTTTGTTAATACCCTTTTAAAGAAATTTTTCATATGTGAAGCATGCTCTGGCGTTGCGAATTATCTGAGAGATATAAACCCCGTATGTAGGAAATAAGGGTATACAGATGCAAATGCAAAATAGGAAAGAAATAATATATTCCAGGGCCATTAAGTAATGGGGGTTGTTTTCGTGTCAAGGCCAACCTTAGGAGGGGATCTCAGGTTCTAAGGTCTCATCAAAAGATCCGTAACTTTTACTTCTAGTGCAGGCGCTTGCAATTGGTGAAAGAACAACCACCACCAATGGGTATGTCATGTTTTTCGCGGCGCAACGAAAGAGAATTCAAACATGCATGGATCTTCCGGACTGATCGTGTAATCTATCTAATTTTTTCACTTCTGGATTATTGAAAACAGAAGGATATATGGTTTTCATACTGCCCCTCAATCTTTTAATACGCGACTTTAACATGGATCTGAAACATTTAATCAATTCTGACAAACTGTCAACGTCTTCTGTATCATATCTGACCCATCGTCTGGAGTAATTTTCATAAGAATCCATAATATTTATGATATTCCAATGATTGATTGTATACTGTTTAACGTTCCTCTCCAGAATATGTCACTGATATGGAGACATTGCCGGTAAAGGGCTGCAAATTTAGGTCTATGCTCGGCACTTACGGCCTTTGAGCAGGGAGGGATCTTTATCGTGCCACACCTGCTGTGACACGGGACCTCGGTTTATACGGTCTCATCCGAAGGACCGCCCCATTTAGTCGCCTTATACGACAAGCAAGGGGGTACTGAGGACCTATTCTAACCCGGATATTCCGACGAGAAAATAAAATTTCTCATTTTAAAACATGTTTCACGATAAAAAATGAAAAGAAAAGAAATATTTATACGCATCAAAAGATGTAAAAGGTACAAACTTATTTACTCTCAAGCTGTAAATAAACAAAATATCATGCTTGTGATTTCTTTTGTATATTCATTTTCAAAAGATGGAAGATTTCAAATGGCTTCACAATTTAAATGTTAAAAAAAAACTTGAATCGAAAATAAGACATTTAAAAATAGGACATAGCTTGTCCCAGCGTCAGTTTGTGCATGCTGGAACTCAAGAAGTAATGTCAGTTAAAGTGGGGGAACAAAAAAGTTTTTAACAAGCAAAAGAAGGTCATATGACTTTTCTTTGAAATGTATGATCATAGATTAATATACGTTTCTATCGCATATTTATTACTGGCGAGATGAAAAAGCATTTTTATTACAACACAGAGCTTTTTCAGTCCTTTAGAAGGACACTAATTCGTTGTAGTATATAATTTTCTGTTCGATTATTATTTTTATTTACACAAGTAAGAAAGTAAGAATCATTTGAAAACATATTACAGGATAAATACTCAGGGATAAAAACACACAACTCGTTAGATAAAAATCATATCTAACAACAAATCATGGTTTTCCTATACGTACTCAATTCTATCTAACATCGATCATTTTTCATTATGGAAACGAGTTACAATATTCAGAAATTCAACTTTAAAAAATCGTCGAATGACAATCGCAATTTTTTTCTCAATGACCATTAAACAGATATTTAATTTAAAGACACCCCCTGATCAGATTTTACTTAATGCTTTATTGCATCTTTTTAAAGTGCTTTAAAATGCATTAAAATTATCTCTTTAACATAATTATATGTTTATTTAATATCATGATCATGCATCTGATGCAAATAAATGTTTGAGGTTTACTTTAAAATTGTTTACTCAAATGGTTAAAAATTTCAGGATAATTCTTCTTTACAGTTTTTATCATACTGCATTTGAAGAAATGTTAAAGCCTTGTAGGAACAAAAGAGTCACTGTCAGTAATATATTACTGTAATATATTTCTTATACTTATATTCTGCCTATGTGTGACTATTTGCACGTAAGGATACTTCCTAAAATCACTGTGATTATATAATTCAACAACAACAAAAAACTTTTTGTAATACTACATGTAAGTTACCTCTATCTAGCAAGTAGTGCAATGAATGGCAATGTAACAAGAATATTACATTACATTGTTGTGAAGAAATTTAAGAAATTTAAAAGATTATTTCATGACAAAGTAATTATTAGAGATCATGAAAATATATTGAAATATATAAAATGTTTTAAAAAATGTTAACAAATAACAAATGACTGGTCGGTATTGTGTTTTGTCCTTTTAAAAACAGTCTCTGTCAAGTAAATAGGCACTAGATTTATGTACGAGAGGTTATCAAAAAGTTCGTGGACTGAGGCTTTAAAATTAGTACTATGTTGTCTAAGCTTGCAAAGTTTATAAGGAACATAAAACAACAAAACATAAAGAAATGTTGAAAATTTTAGCTTGATACGTTCATTTTTTCCCAAATTATTTTAAAATAAAAACGACATCATATGATCACCTGGCGCCGTCGCCGTTTAGTTTCATGACGTCCGACGTCATTATTTTTAAAGTCCACTTCTTCTACCTCGTACACTTATTTCGATGCGATTCCCTAGAGCTGAGTATGAACTATTTGTTTGGATATTCCATGTAAAATTTAAATTAAAATTTCATAGAACTTCTAGAATGAGGTTAAAATTCAATTTTTATGGAATAATAGTGTCCCAACATATAGCTGAATTAATTGGATTTTTGGAAGTCAAATGTTCATATCAAAATAGTTAATCTTAGTTACACTTCGACCGATAAAACGTCGTTTTCGAGGTTGCGCCGCCTTGACATACCATTGCTTACAAAAACTTTACTTATCTATTTAAAAATAAAATTTATGATTTGTGGTTTATTCTATAGATAGAAAAGATGATGAAAATTTAATATTTTAAAATTCATTGATGTACCTAAAGCGGTTTAAATTTTATGGCGCTAGTCCACGAACTTTTTTGATAGCCCCTCGTACATTTCTTGACTGGGTTCGAGGGCAACATGCGTTTAGTCAGAATCCAAAATCAAACTGTTTGCTTGAGGCCATTAGGTTGAAGGCAAATTTATGTCGTGGAGTCAGCAAAACAGATTTTGGCCGAGAATATCTCAAAAAATATTTTGTTATCCCATTTACTTTTCTTATATATCTTGTATTGAATTTAATCATATAAAATTCCTTTATCCGTTCTGCGGTTTTAACTCGTTCAATTCCGTCACAATCAAACGTCAACGAATGCAATGTGGCGACGCACTTTGAAAAAAATTACTCACTTTGAAAACATAGGAAACGAAGTGTGTTAAAATTGGGACAAAATCAACGCCATCTGAAATTTTCTTTTCAAAGTGCGTTAAGAGTGCGTTAAGAATTTTAATCATGTAGACACGAACTCTGACAAAAAATATCCATAAAACAAAACTTTTCAGTGGACTGAGAATTTAGTTAAATACTGTATTACATGTATTTTATTACATTTCTTTTGAAAAAACCGAGTAGTCGCCCATGAATCCCACTGTGGGACGAGGAGACCGGTCCTTCAGATGAGACCGTATAAACCGAGGTCCCGTGTCGCAGTAGGTGCTTGAACGATAAAGATCCCCTCTGCTCAATGGCCCTGAGTGCCGAGTATAGGACAAAATAAGCAGCTCTCCACCGGCAAGTGGTGGCGTCTCCATATGAGTGAAAAATTTTCGAGAGGGACGTTAAACAATAAACAATCAATCAATCAATCAATCGAAAAAAAAACGACGAGTTCACTAGTATTTTCCCTCGTATAGAACGAGCGGAAGACAAATAAAAGGTACCTTAGCCCACCTCTTTATCTTTCCAGCCAAAATGTATTATTTACATAACTGGTATCACATTGAAAATATTTTTTGCAAAGAATTTGGGAATATAAATAAAAGAAATGTAGCCCTAAAGGTCAAAAAGGAAGTCCTTGGTGCATTAGAGTTTTAAATTAATTCTTTAAGAATTGAAAGTCCATTAATTTCCTTTTTTTATAATATTAATATAAGGCATCGGATTCGGGGGTAGGGGTATGCCCCTATTTTTGCAGTGATGTACATGATATAGGCATTTGTTAGAATAGGTTGGTAAGCACCCCCACACTTTTTCTTTAAAGATAGACATAATATAGACATTTTCTAGAATATTGACAAATCCGTGCAGATTTTTTTTTCCAAATTGAGTTGATATGGCCAATATTAAGGCATTTTAAAAAGAAATATATTTTTTTTCAAATTGCGTTAATTCTGCCCACATTTTTTCAAAGTGCTATGTAACAATGCAAATAAGATGTAGCTGATCCCGTCCACAGTGTGACGTAAGCAGTCCAACGTCTCATAATCATTCTAAAGTCTAACAAATATTTTTTGGACCTCTCAGAAAAAATATTGGAAATGTTAGACTTTTTTTATGCATAGATTTTTATAAGAAATAATTTTTAATGGTTTAACAATAAAGTAAGCTTCACACATCATACAGCAAAATACAGTTTATGAATCTGAAAGTTACACTTAGTTCTAAATTCTCTCAAAAAGTGTATATATTCTTAAAATCGTTGTCCTTTCAATTTTATGATGAGGATATTGTTGTAGTGAATGTTGATAGGAACAGAAAGCATCAACGTAATTCCCACCGATTTGTTGACAGATCCCAAGTACCTGCCAGGAAATGTCTCTGTAGCATAAAGGAACACGAATTCCATTATCGTGCAGTAACAGATGTTGGAGATTCTGTAGAGATTGCTGTGACCTGTTTGTATCTCCAAGTTTATGATGATTCAATGCTGATAACATGTGAAGCATCACCAGAGGAGGGATATATAAATGTGGCATCGGACTTATCTTCTATTAATATTCCAGCATCAGTTCTTCAAGGTATATACAAGCAAAATATAACCTGATGTCAAACATTACAGCTTTTCTCATTTTGTTACTCAATGACACTCCCCCCAACGCACTTCTATGTCTGTTAACAATGATAGTATCAAATTACAAAATGCAAGGAATAGTCATCTTCTTAAGTGCTTTTTGTAGGTACTTCAGTGATTGATGATATTGTCCTGTCCTATAGCAATACATACATAGGTATAGAATATCTGATAAATATCCTATTTTAGAAACTAACTTAAGCATGTTACAGGATATGTGATTCAGATATGATAGTTTTTTGTTTGAAAGGCTATTGCATGTGCATATATATTTTTTAATACAAAATACAGTATTGCAAAATAATTCCGATGTTATACTCTGCACGGCAAATGTTTGAAAAGGGGTCAGTGCTAATTTTATCAACTTTTCAATTTCTCGAATATACAGTGTGAAGTCAGTCAAATCAACTAGTAAAACAAAAACAGCAGAGAGTTCCGAAAAGAACCCAATATGCATGAAATCTCTGGAGATAATACTCTTCTCATCTATTTCAAATGACAGAGCTTTGTGGATAATGGCTTGGCTAAGATAAGGTCTGAGAGAAGAACTCAGAAGCAGGCAAGGCATTCCCATGCGAAACAAATCATATAATTGACTAAGTAATTGTGTTTGTGCAGAACCGGAAACTTTCAACCTAAGCTTGTTGTTCTGAGGTATGAAAAAATTCGGACACTCAGCTATTCTCACCCAATTAATTAATAATCTGAAACACTTCCAAGTAGAATTGTCCGAGGTGTCCATATTAATGAACTCTCATTTTGTATGGCCCAGAATAAAATTGTTTTCATGAAATATGAACAAAGTATTGGATTGCTGCTCTTCAAATTGATCACTTCTTTTAGGAAAATCTTTAGGAGACCATAGCACAAAAACTGACAATGATACATTGAATATACAAAACTCTGTTCTGCCATTGAAAATGAAATTCTCTATTCACTGTTCATATCAGAGCAAGAAGGGGCGCTACTAATTGGTACAACATGACATCCTTTATCTAAAATATCAGATAAGACGCGTCTATCAGGTCATTTCTTTTCCATTCATATATATATCCAAGGCAATGCAATGGTCGGCAAGTGATGAGAATGTAGACATGTTGCTAAGTCAGATTCTTGAGTGTGGACTTCGAAAGTAGCGCAAGGTCCATGTTCATGGGACGATGCTAAGAAAAAAAAATCAATTTTATGATTCTGCAAGCACTGCTGTCTGTATAAGGAACTAAAGAGATATAGTTCATTATTAAAATGCATACAAGAGGATCTCACGAGATCATTTTGCGACTGGGTTATTAGCTTCAGTCTTGTGAACCCCGGCGGCACCTCTTGGATCTCCATCAAAATCAAAGTTTGTTGAGGCATACGGTAGAAAATGGCCTGGGGAAGTTCACAGATCGCTTTATGGTCTGGAGGCCATAGCATCCAATCTATGTCTGACGTTTTCAGTCTAAATCCCTCACGGAAACTTCCACTCTTTATCGCACCAGGTCCTTTAATGCTTAACTTCGACCTCATCACCTCCACAGTATCCCATGGAGGTGGCATTTTCCGCAAAATTCTGCCATTAATATTATATTTATACCATCACAACACACAATTCTTTAAAGTCACTGGCGCATAAATTCTCTGCACTATCTTGAGTGTTTGTTGATATGCAAATGATCAGTCATTCTTATGGTCCATGACGCTGAAAATATAAATTTAAAACAGCAGAAACTTTGTTCTACACACATCAAAATCAGTAAAATACAAATGAAGAATAACAAGCTGATCAATTTATATAAAATATTTTAACAACAATTAATTATATAAAAAAAAAATTTAAAGGCCAAGCATTTCTGCAGAAGTTATTACTTATAGAGGGTGGGAGGGTTCTTCAGTTAAAATTTTTGGTACCAGCAGCTTTGTTGTTCAATAGGAAAAGGCAGTTTTCTTTACACATGCCCAGTTGTATAAATGTGACAAGTAAGAGTTGTCTATCTTTCTATAGTGAATAATTATGTGCTCAAAATAACCTAGTTTATCCAGAGGATATATAATTTTATTATTTTTAAACAGCAAAGCACCCCTTGCAACTCATTGTTCTTTACCATTGGAAGACTAATAACTATAATTTCTACAAATTAATACTTAATATCCTAATGACCTTATTGACCTTACCAAATTAAAACATTACAAATAATAATGTTTGGCTTACTTGTCATGACCATTTATTCACAATTTTTCATCAAAACAACAAAATATGAGCCGATCTTCAAATCGATATGGCAGCATATACATAAACAACTCATAGCAGTAGAAACAGCACCCTGACCCAAGGGACTTGGAGAAAACAATGCCCCATGGAGGTGGCATTTTCTGCAAAATTCTGCCAAATGAACCACAAAACATATTTTTTGTGGGTCATCCGCCAACAAATCTAGGCGGTCAATTTTGCATTCATCAATTCAAATACATATTTATCAATTTATGTGCTCTTAAATGCGGGCAATCATGAACAACTCAGTTCGTATGTACATGTACCTGAAGCACATTTGCAGCTCTGTTCTGCAGCCATTAAAATGATAAAGCGAGTGTTTGTGAAGAGAGCATTTATTACATTACAAATGCCAAATAAAATGAAAAATTTAACAATTTCAGAATGCAGCAGAAGGTGGACTATAACCCGGAAAAACCCCTCAAGACCCAAACATTCATACACATTATTAGTAAATCAAAATACAAAAACCTTTGAGCATTTAGATCCCATAAATTCCTTTATATACATAAATACACTTAACACTCAACCAGTAGTCGTATACAATTCAATTTTCAAATATGCAACTTCACATCTTCACGGATTGGCCATGACTAGACTTAACAAGTACATGTGATAATAGTAGGATAAAATTTTTCAGTGGTTGACAAAAATATTCCAAGAGCATTTCTTAAAGAATTCACAAACAAGTCTGACAAGTGTACAACATCTCTGCGAAAATGGGTAACATGTCTTTTTAAAATATCAGGATATTTAATGGAGACCCACACATTTTCTTAACAACAAAAGTATCAAGTGCAGAATTAATTCTTCTTCTCCAATTTTCTCATTGTTAGAAAGACATAAGGTCCAATTACTTTGTCGTAAGATATGAGACCAAACAATAACTGTCTTTGGCATTAATTGTGAAATATCTACAATAGTGGATTTCATGTACATTTGTAAACCCTTCAATTTATTTTGCGGATTACCATTATCATTGCCACCACAGTGTATTACTAGGATTGTTAGTGGGTTATTAATTTTTAATTTCTTTTGGAAAGTTGGATAAAGCTGTGACCAAACCATACCCCTTATTCCATGCCAAATTATCCTATGTGATTCAATCTCAGGTTGTTAGGCATTTTCTGTTGAGCATATTTCTGAGCTCAATATATCAAAGATGATCCAATGATCCACATGCAATCTGAAATAATTTTGAACAAAATAAATTTGCATCTATCTTACTTATTAAACAATTGGCCTTATATATGACTTGTAGGCAGCAGATCTCCATCTGCCAATGGTTTTGATTTCAGCTTCGCTCATACCATTTAAATGCAGATGTGTGACCCCACCAATTCTAAAAGAATTAGATTTGAAAACTGATGTGTTTATTGTAAAAAAATTATAAACATTTATTGAGCATTGTAGAAAACTGATACTGAGTCAAAGGCTTGGAGTTGAAATTGTCTGACGCATTGGAAGAACTTTCTGCAGTATTGTAAACAAATTAATGACTGGGCATGCTTTGGGACTTTAACTGCTGAACCCCTGTGCATTTGATCCGTCTTGGAACTTTTAATCGGTAGACTTACATGGTATTGTAAGAACTGAACACTATCATATTGAAGGTCTACTACTTCACTGACTCTAAGAAATGCAAAGATGCTACTGAATAGGCACATTGAAATAATGTTGCCTCGTATAAAAATTGTGCAACATATGGCAAGGTACACACCCTGGGACGTGCTACTACCCCAATAAAGCGTGTGACTTTCGTGAGCTTTCCGTTTCGTGTAAACCGTGTAGCGTTTCGTGTAAACCTTGCAGCGTTTCGTGCAAACCGTGAAGCGTTTCGTGTAAACCGTGCAGCGTTTCTGTAATTATGATACAACCTAATAAGTGCAAGGTAATAGGCCTTCTAATATCACTAGACACTGCTACTTTTTGAAACCAGTAAGCAGTTTTTTAATTAAAAATGACTCCACCGAATTTGGCCATCCATGAATGTTTATAAAGAAGCTCAGACCAGACAGATAACACTTGACAGTTGAAAAGGCGCATTTTTTCTCTGATATGTGTGCATCAAAAGTGATGACATGGTCAACAGGTGGAGGCCACATTTGTGGAAAAGAGTTATCTACCCTAAATTTAATACTTGTTTGAATGCCCTGCCTATGAACTTTGTTTGCATTGTACGAAATGCTAGCATCTATTAGCTCATCAGTTGATGAATAATTTGCCAAAATGGCATAGGAACTGGACAAGGATATGACCGAGTCCCAGAAGCCAGCTGAGGGAACTTCGAAAACTGAAAACGAGAAAGAGCATCTGCCTTATCATTCTTAATACCTTGAATATGTTGACATTTGATCTGAATGTTATTCTGCAAAGTGTTGAGGATCAAAGCAAAGCTCTCAACAAAATCACAAATCTCTTTTTTTAAAAATTAAAAATTATTTGAACGAGTGCTAAATTGTCAACATGCAATAGCAATTTGTTAGAAGCTAGTTTTTCAGCCTAAATAATAATACCCAACAATACTGGAATAAGCTCCAACATAGTAATATCCTTCTTTATCTCCTGAGACCAACTTGCTTGCCAAGCTAACACACTCCATTCAACGCCAAAACAACACCACACCCAAACGACCCTGAACTGTCTGTATAAAATTGCAACATATCACTACCTGACCAATCTACTGATGGAAACCGAGTTAGTCAATTAAAATTTTGCAGAAATACAACCTACATCTGAAGGTCCAACTTAATCTCATTAGATATTCTAATCAAATGAAAAGATCTATCGACACCCCGTAGTGCCCCGTAAATTCTCCTACAAAATGTCCTACCAGCCGGCAAGGTGCACCTTTTCTAATTGTTGCCGTATAACAAAATAAATTTATAGCTTGTGCAGAGTGCTCGGCGCAGTAAATTGAGGCAAAAGTTAAAAAGACATCAGTCCATTGTGAAACAGACTTAATTTTTTCATCTTTGTACTTAGCTTTAATCAGAAAGATTTAAACCATCAAGATAAATAATGTGGTGCTGTATATTTGAAACTGGCTCTTTGATCAACAGTTTGCTCAGAGCGACATACTCGTTATTCCAATTTTTTTTCTTTCAATGCTTGAGAGACATGAGCTCCAAGCATTGACGCTACACTCTGGAAAGGTGTAGGCCTATCTATTTCAACCATGCAATTCATACCTGCTGTAGTGCCAGTTGTTGGCACAGGCAATTGTGGCTCCACTGTCTGTTGGATTGGTACAGTCTGCACAACATGAGTTAGGATGTTTGCAGTCTCGTAGACAGACTGTAGGGGTACTAATTGAACAAGCGATTCTTGGCTGACTATGTAAGTTCTTGTTGGCACTGACATAGCTGCCTTGGAATAATGACTAGTGACTGATTTCGGTATGATGGGCGCAGCACAGTTAAGGTTACAAAAAGGAGGCGGAGCCAAATTTGTACGGGAAAACTTGACTATGACATCATACACAATATAAGTCATACAACATTTCTTTAAAATACCATAAAATGAGTTTATCTGCTAATTTAAACAGTAAGAAATCATCAAACTACTTAAAAACTTTCTACAGCGTGTTGTTTTGTCGTTAGTTAAATTCCACATAACAAGTTATAAACAGTTTACTGATCGCAATACACTTGTCAATATGACGTCATTTCTTACAACATGACGTAGTTTGTATGCAGTGAGAGACAGATCAACTAATATTTTCTCAACAAAATATGCGTTCCCTAATTAAATAAAATATTATTTAAATATATTCTATGTGCCAATAACTTGAATTTAATGTCTTGTTCACTATTTTATTAACTTATTTTCTGTACATTACATATTTAATTGACACTGCCGTATATTTGTATGCAAGTACATAGGAGGGTAATGTGGGGGGTCTTAATGAATCGATCTAGTGCAAGGGCATACATTCTATGGATCAAAGTAAGCTTTTACATTTCAACTATAGAACTATCAAGGTATCTGAAAAGTGCTGCGATCCTGATGAAATCTTAAAAACAATTTAATTATATCAATATTTCATGCCGCTGACCAGCTAAAAATATAGCATTCTGTCATACAAGTATAATTTTAACAATGAAATTACAGAATTTAGACAGGATCGCAGCAATTTTTAGAAACTACAATGCGTGTTGAAAATATTTATATAATAAACTTGGAAATTTAAATTGGTTATGCCCTTGCACTAGTGATATTTATACGTAACATCAATACTTCAAGCCAATGTGCGAAAATCGCGTGACTGCCGCATCACGTGACTAGTCTAAATATAAAATAGTATTGCCCTCGATATGTAGTTATTAATCATAATTACAATTATCCGATATAGATAATGTACCAAAAATAATCGCCATCCCGATTACGAATACATTTTTAAATACAAAATTTACTCTATATTTCCATTGCGCACCTTAACTGTACTGCGGGTTCAATGGACGTCGACGCTACTGTGGAAGCTTTGGTGGTCACCGTGTAGGCTACAATACTATGCGCCGCAGATGTCTTGGATACCGGGCGGGCATATGGGCTTTTGGCCTTTGATGCCTTGGTTTTGTTGGCTCTCAGCATGGTTTGACTTTCTCTACATGATGCCTCAGATGCTCGTAATTTTCTTCAGTTAAAATTTTTGGTACCAGCAGCTTTGTTGTTCAACAGGAAAAGGAAATTTTCCTTGCGCATGCCCAGTTGTATAAATGTGACAAGTAAAGTTGTCTATCTTTCCATAGTGAATAATTATGTGCTCAAAATAATCTAGTTTATACAGAGGAGATAAACTTTATTAAATGAATTTTCAGTCGGCATGCAAAATTTGGATTTTTTTTCAAGGAGATTTAAAAATATAGATACAGCCATGTCAAAAATTAGAAGATGTATTATTATAGAGGAAAATAGTTTATGACCATGTTTCTAATGCATTTTGACTGAAAACGTGAATGACTGCAACTTTGGGGAGGTGCCTACGCCATGCAATTCGAAATTAAACACCTTGTATTATTATGGGTAATATCTATTAAAGAGACAAATGACTAAAGCTTGAAAAAAAACTATCCAGTTTTATTTTCAGGTTAATTTTTTAAAAACAAAAATAATAGATTGTAGTGTGTCATGTTTTTTTTTTTAAACATGCTAAAGGAAAACTAATCCAAGAATGGTCTTGTATCTATAACTGCACTACATATAATAAGGCGAGCTTATTAGCCCTTGAGGACTGAAAAGACTCTGCCTGATGCACAATCCTATTCACTTTCTTGCAAATAAAATAATGCATTAATTGCCTGGACCCTGAGTTCCACGCAGAAAATATAAAAGCGAGATAAACTGGATGCCATAAGCAAATATCACGCTGCGCATACGCGTGAATGATAAAGAGGCCACTTGCCCGTAGAATAATTCGCCCTAGTCGAATTAGAATATGCCATTCATTTGCAAAGCTCGCTTTTAAATATCTATATCAAATTTATATATTCATTTGCGGATCCCAACTTCATTCCTATATATAAACTTGTATATACAGTACAATGTACAAAATTAACTTAACATTCATTCTATAGCATAAACATATCAAAAACTAGGCAGGACTTGCAGTACAAAGATAACTTTATAACTTGAATTAAAAATTTTATTCAACGACTAGCTTTTAAAAGATAGATCAAGTCTTCACAGGCATTAGTTTTGAGCATCAAGGATCGCACAAAAAGTTGATATACAGCAATCCAAGTTCAGCTTGTTAAAGGCGAACTACAGAGCTGTGCTTCACGTGTACTAACAGATCTTTTTTTCAATGAAAGATTTCTTCTGTAAAAATCCAGAACAGATGTTCAGTCCCAGATGTTATGAGGTACATGTATTAAAATAGCTCGATTTTTTAAAATGACAAAACTACAGAAAAATCAGAAATAAAATTTAACAATTTTGCTATATAAGAACTAACAGTCAAAGAAGGCAGGTCACTGTAGAATTGTAAATGAATCTACATGAACATTCACTAAACCTGAAATTCTCTAATTAAATTTCGATTTGCATACGGTCCACGTATTGCAGTTTTTTTAAAGGACAACTTGTTTATTCTATTTTCAAGTGTGTTTTCGATGTTCCAGTTTAGGTATTCATAATGAGATTTCATGCTTGTCAATCGGTTATTGATTTCAACCGTGACTCACGGGTGGACGCGTTTGTGTATTTATTCCAGTCTGTTATTTAAAAATACTTTGCCTTCAATGACGCCATCTAACGTATTTGCGCAATATTATTTCAAGCCAAGATATTACCAGCTCATGAGATAATTATCTTGTATTCTGAGGAAGGTATGGAAAAATTATCAAAACTGAATATTTAATTAACCGTTCTAACTACTATATTTGTAATATATCATATATTTATAATTTCTTTAGTTTCGTTTTCCATTGTTCAATGGTAAAATGCTTCTGCTTATAATCATTTTATGACTCAAAAATATTTTATATTGAAATCAAATTGTCACTTTTTCTTAACGATTGATCATCAAACATACTAGGGCATGGCTTTTTTAAATGTTTCTTTATATCTCCATGAAAAGCATCCACTTGAAAACAGAATGTCTCAATTTCAAGAAGTAATATTTACTCGTATTGACCCATACTACTTTTTCAAAGCTGATCGTGTAATATTTTTCAAAAGTTGTTCGTGTCATAGAGTACATGTAAAAAAAATCAAATTTCCAGCTAACATTTATGAAAAGCGAATAAAAATCAGTTATGCATTTTCTGATTGAAAATTAAGTTTGCTGGAAGCAAACTTAATTGCGTGAACACGCTGTACACTTTACGAAAAGCAAAGCGTTTCATGCCTCAGTAACTTGACATCACCAAATGACAGCTTGTACATTTTGCCACTTTGCTTTAAGGTAAGACTGCCATGTGAAACAATTCACTGACACGCTACCCTTAAATTTGAATGTAAACTGTCATGGCTGATATCACAGAAATCACTTCATATAGTTCTATATTAGTTGATGGATATGTTATTTAAAAAGTTATTCTACCAAATTTTTAACGTCATTTTTTTTTAAAAGAAAAAATTACAACATCGTATACATTTATCAGACCAGATAAGGTTTTTTTTTTATTATCCATTGTATTACATACAGAATCAAATTAAAATAACAGCAAAATTACAATGGATATTTAACACTCACACACCCATCCTTACATCCATTTACATTTTAAATTAATATGAAGGTTGCTTTATAATAATCAGTTGTCTCTATCATGCAAACTAATTTAAACAAACATCGAACATACAGATGTGTAATCTTACATTTGTTCGAATATATTTTTCCAGAAAATCCATTGTTCTTCAAAATAAAGTAGATTTGAATTGTTAATAGATATGCATCTTTCAATATTGTATTTCATTTTCAAATAGCTTAGTAGACCAAAAAGTGAAGGTATTTTTGGTTGCAATAAACATGAAAAAATATATTGTTTTGTGTATAATATCATAAAATTTTCAATTCTATTATCATTTGTAAGTGGTAATTCACCTAAGATAATATTTTTAACATCAAATGCAATTCTTTTTGAAATTGTTCTGTATATATGTAAACTCAAGTTCCTCCATTAAGATATAATATGGTCACGATGAACAAATACATGCAGTACAGTTTCAGTTTCTTGGGCACAAAACTTACAAAAATCAGTAGTTTTTAAATTGATTTTCTTAAGATAAGAATCTACAGGGAGGATCCTATGTAAAATTCTATATTGTAACCACTGTACAGAAGAATCAGAAGTAGTCTTAAAACAAACTTTAAAAACATCTTTTATACATATATCTGTCACTCCAAAGGGAGATAAGTCTTGATTCCACTTTGGAATTGCTGTAGGAATTATATCATTTTTGTTTATATAGTTGTAAATTCTCTTTGTACATTTTTCACAATGAAAAATATTTTCAAAATAAAAGGTAAATTAGGCTGACAATGTTTTCTCAAGTTCATTCTAGAACCAGATAAGGTTTTTATCAAAATAATACACAGTGATGATGAACTGAAACACATGCTAGACTATCATTTAGATTCTTTTGAAGAAAACAGAGTTTGCAGTTAATTTAGATGATCAACAATACATTGTATTCTGACTGCATAATTACATTACATTTTTTCAGATGTCGTTCATGTTTAATAAGACAAAAGTGGTCAGTTGTCCGCGAAGCTGGGATGAATACTTGGAAGCCGCCTCCAAACTTTGTCCTCAGATTGACGGGGAGTATAATTACATTTGTATTCCAAACGAAAACAAAACAGAGCTTGTTCAATTCTGTTTCAGAAGTGGAAAGTTTCCTGCATGGCAATTAGGTACGTGCTTTTCAGGTGATGTACATTTCAATCGAACTTTATTGCTGTTTAATTGTTTAAGTCCGTGTATCCTCTAAGTGGTACTATTCTAGGAAAGTAATGATTTCTCCCGTTAAATATAAACACACGAATACATGTATTTTAAAAATTGATTATTTTTACTATTTTATGTGTTTTAGCCGAGCATTGCCCGTACCTTCACAATACTGGTAACATGAATTCTGAGAATTGCACAAGTTTTTCATACGGATGTCCTAGAAAACATTACATGACTAGGGAAATTTATAAATGTAAGTTCAGTATATAATTCTAAATTTTACAGAAGCTTATTAGGAACTTTCACATTGATTTTTATCTATGTGTGGAACACACCTTTCAATATTTAGTTTCAGAATATTTAAAGCAAAATATTTTGTAAGGTGAAATCTAGGTTTACAATGAATTCCAATGATATTCAAAAGTTATGTAAACAACTCATTTCAATAATTAGACAGGAACGTACATGCGGTACATATGTAATTCTGAAACATATCTTAAATACTTATTTTACTTATATAAAACAGTAAGACATCGGTATCCATTTCGTTCACCTGAAGGAAAGATTCAAGTAAATTTTTCTGATCAAAATTTGTTCGTCGTTTTTGTCGTTGCTGTAAATTTTCGCACTTTCACATTCCTTAGAAATACTGGGTCAATTACATCAAAAAATGACATATAATATCCAAAGGTAGAGTCAGGCACGGACCTAGAATTATTTTTCAGGGGGTGGGGTCGACCCCAGTCCAAAAGAAAAAATCCAATCCAGAAATTTTTTGAAAGAAAAAAAATTAACCCAAAAAATAATTTTCAATTAAGGGGATATAACTCGGAAATTAAAGGGAATTTTTAAAATCTATAACAACAATTTGAACTAGATGCTGTCATGAGACAGTAATACCCGCACTAAGGTGTTTGCCTCTAAATACACACTCCTACATATTAGGCTTTCCAAGGAAAAGTCAAAATAATTCTATAATATACATGGAACATGTATTCGTCAAATTGAATATGAAATTCCCGGACCCTGTGACCCATGTGACCTATGACTCAGAAGATCTTATATGTATTTTATATATATGCTAAATTCATTACCAGTCTGAAAAAAAACCCAGAAATTAATAAATGATGTGAATTAGATTTTGATGTTTTGCTCATAAAAAAGCCTTTTAAATTTACTAATAGCCCCCCCCCCCCCTTCCGGCACCACAAACACACGGTACGTACGTTTTTTTTTAAATAAGCTCGATGGAAAAGTCGTTAAAACATTGTTTGTTATGAATTAACTTAAAATATGTTCTTTTACCATACATGTTTACATTTAAACACCTTTTGGAAAAATTCTACACCACATTTTTTGCGTCACCCATTTATCAAATTTTTAGATTAAGCATCACTCGGCACACCTTGGCCGATTCCCACTTCATTTGATAAGGATTGAAGGTTTGCCGAATGGAAATATAAGCGCACGGCGCAGTTTGGAGTATATTGAAATAATTCATTTTGTGTTTTAATTGGATTATATTTCATGAAGTTGAGACCTATGACAGTCGGTAAGTACAAGTTTAAGTATAGACTAAAATAAAATAAACCGCAAATGATGTTAAAGTTCAAAAAGGGTCAAAGATCATCGCATGCCACAGTCACATTGTGAAGTTTTCTCCCGTTGTCGATGTGACATTTTAATAGCTACTGGATCCAGATTTTTTTCGGGAGGGGGGTTCACACCCCAGTCAAAAAAAAGTCCAGTCCAGAATTTCCTGACAAGCAAAGAAAAAAAACTAAAAACAAATTAACAAAATAAAAACAATGATAGTGGGGTCGTTCGGTCAATGTTTTCTAAGGGGGATGTCCAAAGTCATTTCTAATTTGCTTCAGTATACAGTCTTATTCAAATAACAATGAAAATTCCAAAGAGGGGGGTGGGGGTGTTACAATCTCCCTAGCCACTCCCTGCCTCTGAAATTACAATAGATCTTGTGACTCCAAATTAGTAGTTTTTTTCCCATTTGACTAGTATATACATATTTTATATCTTGCGTTTATATTATGTCTGTCTGTTTGTCAGCAGAAACTTTAACCTTGCCTATAAGTTAAGTTTTAAGTAGGATGGGCTATACTCATGGCTTCCACATTGCATATGTTCCTTGTGACAAGACCCTTTATTTGGGTACCACCAATTTTGACCTCTTGACCTTGACCTTAGATTTTTACCCATTTTTAGCTCTACTGGTCAGAGACCAGAAGAGCTTATGCGATAGTAAGGTGTCCGTCATCCGTCCGTCTGTCTGTCTGTCTGTCTGTCTGTCCGTCTGTCTGTAAACAATTTTTCAAAACGCTACTCCTCCTACAGTTTTGATCTGATTTCAATATAACTTGGCACACAAGTAGACAACACTACGATACATGAAATAGTGCATCGGTTTTTGATTTTGATGAACGATGTTGCCATGGTTACTAAAAATAGAATTTTCTGTGAAATTTCTTTAAAACGCTACTCCTTCGACAGTTTTGGTCTGATTTCAATATAACTTGGCACACAAGTAGACTACACTAAGATACATGAAATAGAGCATCAGTTTATGATTTCGATGAACGATGTTGCCATGGTTACTAAAAATAGAATTTTCTGTGAAATTTCTTTTAAACGCTACTCCTCCTACGGTTGTGATCTGATTTCAATATATAACTTGGCACACAAGTAGACTACACTAAGAAACATAAAATAGTGCATCAGTTTTTGATTTTGATGAACGTTGTTGCCATGGTTACTAAAAATAGAATTTTCTGTGAAATTTCTTTAAAACGCTACTCATCCTACAGTTGTGATCTGATTTCAATATAACTTGGCACACAAGTAGACTATACTAAGATACATAAAATAGTGCATCAGTTTTTGATTTCGATGAACGTTGTTGCGATGGTTAATTGAAAAATAAAATGTTCAATTAAATTCCTTTTAAACGCTACTCCTTCTACAGTTTTGGTCTGAGGGCAATGGCTTCTTTTTTCATCCTTTGTTATAAGTACAAACCAGTAGAGCTACAGTCTCAACAGAGACTTCTGGTTACAAGAATTATACCAATCTTTATACTTGGCCTAAGTTTTGATCAGTAGGTGCTAGGGCTTTCATGCTTAACATGTGTATTCATAGTGAACTTTCAACAGGTATAAATATGTTTGACCTTGACCATAGAGTTTGACCCACTTTAAAAAAAATTAGACTTGGCTATTAACTTTTGAACAGGAAGTATTAGGGATTTCTGATTTCACATGTGTATTCCCGAGAGAGATGTTTTCACAATAAACAAACAAATTACTAAAAAAAAAATAATAAATTATAAAATATGAACATGTTGGTCATATCTCTTGTTCTCCCTTGAATCAGAAATGATGATACAGATATTTTAAAAATAATTATTAAAAAAGATGAAAAGGTTGTGCATCTTAAAATTGACTAAGTTTTGTGGTTGAATTAAATTAGCTATAAAAGTTTACTAGCTTTATTTTGCTACTCAAAACACCTTGATTAACTATATTCAATCATACTGTTTCCTGAAATGTTCAATTTTTTTTAACAATGGATACATGTCATACATTTTCATCAACCATGGTAACCCTTTCAAAATACTCATTTGGGCTTTTCTCAGGTTTCCTGTTGTCCATCTGTTTGTCTGGAAAGTTTTTACATTTTTTACTTCTTCTCTTGAACCAATGGGCCAATTTTAACCATTATTCACATTGAAATATGTACATTTGTATGTCAGTCTGTCCATCTGTCTCAATAAATTTAACCTTGGTCATCACGGTCATATCTATCGAAGGAGAAGAGACCAGGCATTCATATTAAACATACCGGTATGTATTTGTATTTAGCTGTGACAATGCCATGATTTTTTTAACCTTGACCTACAAGTTTGACCTACTTGCATGCAAAAATATTAATACATGTTTTAAATTCATCATTTTGAAAGAGAAATGTTAGGACATTCATAATATGCATGCATGTATATTATTTCCTGTGATAAGACCTTTCCAAATAAATCTTGACTTTTGACTTTGTGACCTTAACCTTGAAGCTTAACCTACTTTTCAAAAATATAGCATTTCCCTATAACTTTTGATTGAGAAGAGATATGACTTTCACATATGACATGTATATTAATTACCCAAAAGATGATTAGGCTACTGTGTAAAATTTAGGAGTCCAGGGAAGACGGTGCTTTTTGCAAAAAAAACGTCATTTTTCGACCCCCATTTGACCCCCCGAGGCAAAATCAAAATTCAGAAACCTTACTGCATATCTACGTGACACCAACAACCATCTCCCAAAAGATGAATAGGCTACTATGTAAAATGACGGAGGAGTTCTCCCACAAACTGGTGCTTTCTGCATAAAAATGTCATTCCCACCTCCTCCGACCCCCCGGGGCAAAATCAAAATGCCCAGGACTTTACAAGGCCCTGTGTGATGACACCACCAACCATCTCCCAAAAGATGATTAGGCTACTATGTAAAACACACCAAGGATCTACAGGTTTGTCCTGTTTTCATAAAAAGCCATGGTTATTAGGATATTGTTCATCAGAGCATTCTTTTGTTCTTTGTGGTTCAGTAAGATGAACTTTCATGGTTAAATCACAAAATGGGAGTAAAATGAAATGGCAATCAGTTTCGTTTGTGTTAATTAACCAGTAGGTTTTCCACTATTTATTTTTTTTGTGACATTAGAAGATTATTCTGGAGTTATACAGTTTCATCGTTAATTTTGTAGAATTCAGCCCTCTCCCATGCCCAGACCTTTATAGATCTGTTGGCCAGAACTTCAGAGCATCAGTTACTGCAGTACGATAACTTACTGGTTGTTGATGATGTCATCCCCCCCCCCCCCGGGGCAAAATCAAAATTCCAAAACCATGCCTGAACATCTACATAGACATTTTCCCCTATACACATGAACTAAAGATTTACTTTTAATAATACAGGTGTGGAACCAACAAAGTATCCAACCAGTGAATTGATCAGAAGGAAGAATGCTGGACTTCCATTGGAGGATGATGAGGATAAAGGGGCCCTTCCAAGGGGCAAAAATACCTGGCAAGGTTGGTAGCTCAAATGAATGCAAAATATAGAAATTCTACAGAAAACTTTGGAAGTGAAAGTGAAACTCATGAGTTAATGTTTGTTGTAGGCATTCCTAGTAATGAGCTTTTGATAGGAGAATCTCCCAGTAAGGTCAATGTAACAGCCTCTGTAACCACTGCCAAAACAACCCTGGGTCATAGTGCTACCACGACAGCCAGGGACACTGCATATCAGGTAAAGTCTTCATAATTACTCTGCTACATCCAATGTACATTAAGTAGTATATCATGCCATAAATCAATTCAACTTGGATTTTACAAGGTTGGATAATAACATTCCCCAGTCCTTTTTTCGTAAAAAAAAAAAGTAAAGGCTTATGGAAAATTTTTATATCTTGTCCCATCAAGTATCATCTGGTCATTTTTCATTTTTATCATCATTTGCCTGTGCATACATATAGCAGCATGTACACTTGTATATAATGTCCAGAAATTGTTTTAATTAAATACAATGGTAACCATTTTTCTTCTCAATGACATAGGATTATAAAGTGGAGTTTGAGAAGACTCTGAAGTGGATTGACAGTGAGCGACAGAAACAGATGCAGGCGGAGCAGAGATGGGTGGATAGCTGGAACACCTCAGTGGAGAAAGTCAAGCAGCTCTACTGATCATGTCATCCACCCTAGGACACGTGGATCAAATTTAATGTGAATTGTGGAGTAACTGTACATTATAAATATGTAAAAGAAAACAAAATATGAATAAGGGCAATAACTACTAGTTGTAAAGGTTCTCCATTCCAAGGAGCATTTACAAAAAAAAGACCGATGTAAGAGTTTAGTCCCCTTAAAGTTGAATTGTGATATGTTTTATATATTGTTTATGTTTACTTGCACTTTGTATGGTTTGTATGTGTAAATACATAAATGTGCATTTATTAGGAGAGTCTATTTACATGTTTTATTTATATGCCAACATTCCTCTACTTGCTGTAACCGTCCATGCAGGTGATATTTTTGTCTGTCAGTTCTGTGATATTTGGAATATCTTTTGATTGATGAAATAAATGCAGTTAACTGATTCTGTGATGTCTTGATTCATGGTCCCCAGTTAGCTTCTTTGTGAAGCAGAAGCAGAATTGTACTATTGTAACTCCAGGAGGGGAATATGGAAAGGATGCAAATATTTCTGCGTTTGGGACTTGATTTTTACTAGATGGAAAAAAGCATAGCAAACCTTACTGGTAAAATGCACTCCTTTGGTGGTTTGAATGTACTTGAAATAGCATATTCTTGCCAATGTTGACATGTTATACAAAAAAGATTATACGAACTGAAATATGCAGATGACCAAATGCCATTTGTTATTTCCATTGTCATTCATTGATTGTAATGTGAAAGATATCATTTTTTACCAGCTTCTTTTCTGAAACCACTAATTTTAATTTATAAAAGAAAGAAAGAAAATAAAAATGACCAGACCAGGAATCAATCCAGGGTCCCTTGTGACAGATGCCCTGTCTACTCCTTACTATCTGGCTACTGGTGAATGCACCCGTCTCACCATCACAGTCCTCCCAGCTAAGATTTCAGCTCTGAAGAAAAATCCAGGTTCCTTCCTGCCAGGCCTTTCAGATTGCACACTGCTCACTGGGTTTATGATGATCATATACTAATACTGTAGACATACTTTTTTCCACGGGGTCATAATTCTGCGGAATCTCAATTTCTGTTTAATCTGTGGGTTGAAAATTATGTGGATTTCTTAGACTTTGTGACCACGTACATAGCGTAAATTAATACCACACGGAAAAAAGTACTTCTACAGTATTTAAAATTCCTATTAAATCTTAATCCCCTCATTGTAATGCCATATCTTCATGAATTCACAAATGAGACATTTCTGAAATGGGGTATAACAAAACATTTGGTAATGAGGACCATGGACCACAACCCTCAACTGAGTATTTTTGGCCCTGCTGTTCTTCTCCAGCTTATCCCAAATGCAATACTTACTGTGACCCCACCCTAACCATTTGGGTCATGATTTGAACAATTTAGAATCTACACTACCCCCCAGGATGCTTCCACTTTATAGGTCTAAGATTTTCTTGCCCAGTGGTTCTTGTTGAGATTTTTTAATGACCCCACATTACTTCTGTCATTTCTTGATTATCTCCCCTTGTAAGGGGGCTTGTCCCTTCATTTTAACATTTCTAATTAAGAAATAAACAACAATTTTAAAAGTTCTCTGGGAAATGAACTTTTAGTTGGTCACGTAATCAAATCCTGTGAAGCCCGAAGGGCTTCTCAGTAGATTCAGACCTGCCTACCCTTTTCGTTTCAAGGGTGTAATTTCAGAATTTTTTTGGTGGAATTTCAGAGTTAAAAGCGTAATCAATCATGTTTTCCTACTTTGTTGTTTTACAATAATTCTTTCTTTCTTTCAAACCCACCGAAATTGAACATTACTAAACAAACCTGGCATAAACTTTTCTTTTTCGAATCATCTATTGGCAAGAACGTGTTGTAAAATATCAGTATCCTATATTAAATTCAAATCAACCGCACACCCTTAATGAAGCATTTGGTCATTTTGTATCAAATCACTTAATTGAAGGCTTGCGTTTGCATTTTTATACAAATTGTACATAACACTTTTTTTTTTCTTTTCAACACTCACATTTCTCTATCTCGTTTACGTCTCCATATCAGTGAACTATTCTGGAGAGGGACGTTAAACAGTATACAATCAATCAATCAATCTATCTCGTTCAAAGCAATGTTAAAGCAATGTTAAAATTGAGCATAGAAATGGGTGTACTTATTGCAATATCATTTAATAGTTAACGTAAATAGTGCCTTCTCGTGTTCTTCGTCGCCCGCGTGGCGCAGTGGTAAGAGCGTCTCCTCTAGAGTCGCAAAGTAAGGAGTCATCCCGAATCTTTGCCATACCGGTTTACATGTAAGTATTAGATATATAACGTTAGTTATCAAACTGGTTCTCCATTAATAACTTTGACTAGAACTTCTCATTTCATTTCAGCAGGTCGTACTTTGACTCTTGAATTTAGACGTTTATAATGGATTTAAACCAAAATGTCAAAAGCGTAATATTTATATCAGTGGCGTAATAGCGTAATTTTGTGGTAAAAAGCGGAAGAATTACGCCAAAAGCGGAAGGGTAGGCAGGTCTGTAGATTTGATCACGAAACTAAAAGTTCATTTTCCAGTGAACTTTTTAACATTGTTGTTTATTACTTATATTTACATTTGAAACGAATAAATTTATTACACGAACAGGCCTCTGTATTGCTATGTTGACCTAGGATTTGTTTGGTCTTGAAAGTTCGCCTCGCTCTAACATTTGAATGTTTACATTGATAATCAGCAGTCCAGACCGGGAAGTCTCTGTTTATAATGAGAGAACAAGGATCGCTGCTGAGAATAATCTTACCATCTCATGACTCCTTAAATTATTATATTTGAAGTCAAAAGCGGTGGTACATGTATCGCCTGTTTTACTTTACATAACTCCAAAGGAATTTCTGGTTAAAAAGGTAAGTGCGTTTACTAAGCTAGTTATAGTATTCAAAACATTATTTCACATCGAAAGAAGATCTATTGTACATCTGTTGATTAAAAAATATCCTTGCGTTTCAATCATTTTATCTATTTCATCGCTAATATCTTAAAAGTATCCCGAAACCAGTTGCAAAAAGATGTGGCAAAATATCTCGCCGTTTGATTCGGTCGCGCTATGACCTCTGACCACCAAATAAGTTCATACAGTATTGAACATATTTTCTCTTCAATACATTTATCTAAAAAAGTATTTGCAAATGTAAATGTAACGGTATATAGTAGAATATGCCTCTTTTCTTTAACCTCCGACATGGAACTCTGCGTAAAAAAACGTCATGATTAAACGTTATAATGGTAAAAATGATAAGACAAATTATACAATTTCAAGTTCCTTCACCCTTGTTTATGAGTGAATGTCAGGCATCTCGTGAAGGCTTTCATATCAAGAACAGCAAAACAACGGAGCAGTTACATGTATTTATACTGTTTATCTTGAAGCAAATTTATTATAAAGGAAATTTGACATGTTAAGAAAAAAGAATATGTGTACAAAAATGTAAGCAACAAGAATAGAAACATCAAAATCATTACTACGAATAAAACAAGAGGCCCATGGGCCACCTCGCTCACCTGAGCACTGTGGCTAGGCAAAGTATAAATTGGTTTATTATTGAAAAGGTAAAATCCAAAAGTAGTCCCATGAACAATCATGGATTTTCTATCTCTAGAGAAGAAGATTTTTAAAGAATTTTCCTTTATATTTCTATGTAAAAGTTTGGTCGGCCATTTTGGCCCCGCCCTACCCCGGGGGTCACGATTTAAACAAACTTGGATCTACACTACCTGATCATGCTTCCACATAAATATGATGAATTATGGCTTGGTTATTCTTGAGAAGAAGATTTTTAAAGAATTTTCTTATATATTTCTATGTAAAACTTTGGTCGGCCATCTTGGCCCCGCCCTACCCCCGGGGGTCATGATTTGAACAAACTTGAATCTACACTACCTGAGGATGCTTCCATTTAAATATGATGAATTATGGCTTGGTCATTCTTGAGAAGAAGATTTTTAAAGAATTTTCCTATATATTTCTATGTAAAACTTTGGTCGGCCATTTTGGCCCCGCCCTACCCACGGGGGTCATGATTTGAACAAACTTGAATCTACACTACCTGAGGATGCTTCCATATAAATATGATGAATTATGGCTTGGTCATTCTTGAGAAGAAGATTTTTAAAGAATTTTCGTATATATTTCTATGTAAAACTTTGGTCGGCCATTTTGGCCCCGCCCTACCCCCGGGGGTCATGATTTGAACAAACTTGAATCTACACTACTTGAGGATGACTCCCCATAAGTTTCATCTTTCCTGGCACAGTGGTTCTTGAGAAGAAGATTTTTAAAACATGCCACCAAATTTTAATTAATTGCAAATTATCTCCCCTTGAATGA
This sequence comes from Saccostrea cuccullata, assembly GCF_032062105.1. Classification (NCBI taxonomy): domain Eukaryota; kingdom Metazoa; phylum Mollusca; class Bivalvia; order Ostreida; family Ostreidae; genus Saccostrea; species Saccostrea cuccullata. Next base: position 130,459 of record NW_026922108.1, on the reverse strand, counting down.
GGGCGTGGCCCTTCATTTGAACAAACTTGAATCCCCTTCACCCAAGGATGCTTTGTGGCAAGTTTGGTTGAAATTGGCCCAGCGGTTCTTGAGAAGAAGTCGAAAATGTGAAAAGTTTACAGACAGACAGACGGACGGACAGACGGACGGACAGACGGACGCCGGACAAAATGTGATCAGAAAAGCTCACTTGAGCCTTTGGCTCAGGTGAGCTAAAAAGTGATAAAAATATTAATCTTATGGATTTAACATATTAAGTAAATGATCATTGTGCATATTTAAATGCGTACATATATATTGAAAAAAATTATTTTTAAGAAATGCAAAGAAGATACTATGAATATTATAATTATAACGATAATAGCACGATAAATTATAGTGAGTCACTACATGATGAATAAGTCATTTGGTTTCGCACAAGTAGCAGTAGTACTGGTAGTATATGAAAATAAAGGAAACATCAGTTCAGAGAAAGTCCGTGTTGCAAATAAACATTGAACAATGAAAAAAGTTCAGACTCATATAGGGACTGAGGGGGACAATCTAGACAAGACAAATGTGGAGCACAAAGATAACTTTCGATCCTTTTACAAATCGTGTACAGTTTTAAAGGAAAATTGAATGTTATTCACTTAGAGTATCCTCCGGGCGAAAATTTCTAAGTTAATACATGTAGTACTTGTGATTGAAAATCCAAATAACATTCTTATTGAACGTAATAACCAATGTGTCGAATATGTATGCTGAAATTATACACTGCCCAAATCTCCTCCCGCGCCTTTATATCTGGTTAAGATAAATGCAAGTCATATTTTTTCTGATGTTCTCCTAAAAAAAGAAATTCTTTTTTATGCTGCCTGTTTCCAAAGTTATCTGAAATTGAGTCTAGCATGTTGAACCAAAGATCCAACTATTAATCGCCTTGGTAAGTGGCATTTTTCATGTACTGTTGTCTTTGTGTCTGAAGATCTGATATATTTTCAGCACTTTGAGGATTTCCCACTATGTTTGGACTCGCAGAGTATCCGGAATCTTTCGAGTCTGTCCCAGGAGAAGTCGAAAATCTTGGATTGAGGTATGGGTCATCTTCTGATATGAATATGTAAATAAATCTCAATTTATTGATATCAAACAAATATTAATGCAATAAGATTTTTCCGATCGCTTAAAAGAAATAACGGTATAAGGACAAGAAGAAGAAAGTTTAAAAAAAAGCTATAAAATTCTATGTTTATGTACGTGTACTATTATGCATGTTTTGATGCGTTTAAGTATAGTTCTCCAATTTTCCACCAGTAAAACGTTTTTGATTCCCTACCTCTGAATTTTAAAGACCTTACCTGAAGATTTTCCGCAATCACGACGGGCTTTACATTAATATTCCGCTAACTATTACCAATGCTAGCACAGCTAACCCAAAGAGGACACCAAAAACCACTGGCAAAATGGAATTATCTTCGCTGAAAGAAAATTATACATATCTTAAATGTCAAAGTATGGAATAAATATTTTACATTAGAAAGGATGCGTAAATGAGCTTGAAATACAATGATAAACACTCTTTTCCATCATGATAACATAATGTCGATTTGAAGTTGATATAGGATACCTCTTTGAAGAAGGACTGAAAGATTGGTTGTTGATTTGTCTCATGCATTTTTGACACTCTGAGGGATGGGCATTTTGATGGCAACTTCCTGAATGGATCTTTTATTATCCTTTCATATACTGAATATCCATCCTCATCTAAGGTATATCGGCCTATCTAATTTAGTAGAATGAAAAGGGGTAAAGACAAGAGGCCCAGGGGCCACAGCGCTCACCTGAGCACATCAGCTCAGAAAAAACACATATCAGATCAGACCTGAAATTTAACTTAAGTTTGGGGGGGGCTTAAATTTTAACCCAAAGGGATCATAATTTGAACGAACAAGAATCTACATTACCTGAGGATGATTCCATACAAATATAACTAATCCTGGCTTTGAAGTACTTGAAAAGAAGATTTAAAAAGGTTTCCCTATATATTTCTATGTAAAACTTTGGTCGGCCATTTTGGCCACACCCTTACCCCGTGGTCATGACTTGAACAAACTTGAATCTACACTACCTGAGGATAATTTCACATGAGTTTCATCTTTCCTGTTTCAATGGTTCTTGAGAAGAAGATTTTTTAAAGATTTTTCCTATATGTTCCTATGTAAAACTTTGATCGGCCATTTTGGCCCCGCCCTACCCCCGGGGGTCATGACTTGAACAAACTTTAATCTGCATTACCTGAGGATGATTCCACATGAGTTTCATCTTTCCCGGCCCAGTGGTTCTTGAGAAGAAGATTTTTAAAAATTTTTCCTATATATTTCTATGTAAAACTTTGATCGGCCATTTTGGCCCCGCCCTACCCCCGGGGGCCATGACTTGAACAAATTTGAATCTACACTACATGAAGATGATTCCACATGGGTTTCATCTTTCCTGTCCCAGTGGTTCTTGAGAAGAAGATTTTTAAATATTTTTCCTATATATTCCTATGTAAAACTTTGATCGGCCATTTTGGCCCCACCCTACCCCCGGGGGTCATGACTTGAACAAACTTAAGTCAACACTACCTGAGGATGATTCCACATGAGTTTCATCTTTCCTGTCCCAGTGGTTCTTGAGAAGAAGATTTTTAAATATTTTCCCTATATATTCCTATGTAAAACTTTGATCAGCCATTTTGGCCCCGCCCTACCCCCGGGGGTCATGACTTGAACAAATTTGAATCTACACTACCTGAGGATGATTCCACATGAGTTTCATCTTTCCTGTCCCAGTGGTTCCTGAGAAGAAGATTTTTAAAGATTTTTCCTATATATTCCTATGTAAAACTTTGATCGGCCATTTTGGCCCCGCCCTACCCCCGGGGGTCATGACTTGAACAAACTTGAATCTACACTACTTGAGGATGATTCCACATGAGTTTCATCTTTCTTGGCCCAGTGGTTCTTGAGAAGAAGATTTTTAAAATATGCCACCAAATTTTCATTTATTCCCAATTATCTCCCCTTGAATGAGGGCTTGGCCCTTCATTTGAACAAACTTGAATCCCCTTCACCAAAGGATACTTTGTGGCAAGTTTAGTTGAAATTGGCCCAGTTGTTCTTGAGAAGAAGTCAAAAACGTGAAAAGTTTACAGACAGACGGACAGACAGACAGACGGACGCCGGACAAAATGTGATCAGAAAAGCTCACTTGAGCCTTCGGCTCAGGTGAGCTAAAAAAAAACAGTGCTCGATCTCATAAAACCTTCAAAGAATACTAATCTGTAAACAGAACATAAACAAAGACTGAAAAGTCAGCCAAAATACGACACAAATTTAGGTTAAATTTTCTCATAAGATCGTTTTAATGACCGTAGAATGTTCGAAATGTTAACTTTAAACGAGGTTGTTGTTGTTTAAAACAAGAGCATTATCTTGAGAATCAAATAAGTTTGAGGTCATAATCCCATATGCATTTGATCGCGGGACATTACTACCAGTACATTAATATGGAAGGTAGGCGTTGGAAAAGCTGGTAATCTCTTTTGTCATACAATTTAGTTGTTAATTAGCATTTATCATCTATAATCGGTAAAACATCCAAATGTGAAGCAGTATATAAATATTGCATGTAGCTGAGTGTAACATTGAAAATTTTCACCCCAAGAAAACCATTGCCAACCTCGGCTGCGCCTCGGTTGGCAATGGTTTTCTTGGGGTGAAAATTTTCAATGTTACACTCAACTACATGCAATATTTATCATATTATACTGAATGTTTTATACAAATAAATGTAACAGTGAACCGTGCGCGCATAAATTCTGCGCAGTCGCTATTTTTTGGAAGATCACCCGTCGTCAAGCACTATTGACTGTTGCTACGCTGGAGGGCGTGGCTTCATTTATTCAGCGGGTAATAGTGTTTTTAAACAAATGTTTCTCGACGAATCAGATTCAAGTAATGTACATGAAAGTATAACATATTATAATAGCTGCTTGAAATAGAAAACGTACTTCAACAAATATCAGTTGACTGGCATCTGAGGCCTTCCTCTGGACTTGATATATTTTATATCCTATATTACCATCACCATTCTCATTAAAAACTTTGGATGGAATCCCACTATCATCAATCACCAGTTTTTCATTCTTTATTATGTCGTAGACCTGTTGTGGAGAATCTCGATACCTTTGACATAAAGTAGAGGACTGGCTGCCACAGAGATCAGCAAAAGATTTGTTTGTTCCTTGCAGAAGAGAAAACATGGCATTTATAGCGAAGGCGGTCCATAGTTCTGGTTGATAGTCTTTGTTGTTAAATTCTTCCTCAATATCCATACACTGGGAAGCAGAGAGTTTATTAAAGCTGCCAGACAGGAAACAACCATTTCTTTGTTCAAAGTACTCTTTTGTCCAAGGATTAATATCATCGTTATCAGCAAGTCTATCGTGAAGATATTTCTCAAACATAGATGTCCCAGTCACAGGTGTCATTTGGAGTGACAATGAAATGGTTCCTTCTAGTTTATGCTTACCAGCTATTATGCTTTGTCGAGTTCCAAACGCCTCAGAACCTATAAAAAGATATGGCCAAGGATTTATTGTTTCGTGTAGCTCGGCCATAACTTCCTGTACAACATGACTTCTTAAAAACAGGAGGACAACTGTAGCATACGGAGTGTTTTCAAGATCGTAACGAATCTTTTTGTATTGATTTTCTTTCACTTTGATTTCATGCGCAATGCATATTTTCATGTCTTTAGCTGCGCGTACAATAGCATTCCTTCCTCCTTCACCATAGGTTCCTTCACTGTAGATAATCTGTATGTACGAAGAATTGAGTGATTTCACTATGTTAACCATCGCCATAGCTTGTTTGTCGTCCGGAGTACACGTTCGCATGAAATATTTATAGGTGGATTTGTCACTTAGAACAGCAGCAGTAGAGGCGTAACTGATCTGAGGTAAATTAAATTCTTGAAGTACATTAGCTGCCGCTATACTGCTGCTGCTGCCATATGCAGCAACAAATCCCAGGGTATTATTTGAAATATTAGAAATTACAGAACCATCTGATAAATGTAGACCTTCCCTGAAGAAGTTGAGGAGTTTTGATTGAATCAGCAATGGCTGATTACAGCTGTTAAAAATTACGTAACCGATTTTCTTTCCTCCAAAAATATTAGCAAAACTGCCAAGCTTTTCATTCACCGTATCTACTGCAAACCGAATGCCTTCCACAACCTCCCACCCATTCGATGTACGAATATCACCACACTCCATAAGGTTGTATATGTCTTTGTTATATACAGGAACCACTGCAGCAACATACAAATCCCCTTTTCGAAAAATAACGTCATTTGCCAAGTTACTATTTCGGCAAGATTCACATTTCTTCTGATTATCACACTGAGCCTTTATAATATCCGGCCAAATTAAGCCATTCTCGTCCTTTGTGTAATCTCTCAATAGGTCTGTTTTTAAATCTAACGTTAAATTGTTGTACCATCCAACCTATAAACAAAAAGTGAATTGTTTTATCTTCCTGTCTGAATAAAGGCATTAAATATTTAGAATATTTATATGTTCATTTTGGCTTCAATCATTTTCATGTAAAGACGTCGCTATACCAAAAATTATATTTCGAACCTGTTTACCATTACGAAGGTAGTATCAGTCGGCCGAGTGGCGCTGTGCAGTGATTAGAGCGTCTGCTATAAAGTCGCGCAGTAAGGAGTTGATCCTTAAGTCGCGGATTCGAATCTCTCTGTGAGACGTGAGAATCACAGGCACTTGACATTTTTAACCATAATGTGCGCGTGGATACTGGTCTTTCGGATGAGAAAGTATAAACCGAAGTTCCGTGTCGCAGTATATGCTGGCACAAAAAGATCCCTCACTGCTCAACGGTCGTAAGTGCCAAGTAAAGGACAAAATTTGCATCTCTCCACCGGCAAGTGGTGGCGTCTCCATAAGAGAGAAAAATTCTCAATAGGGACATAAAGCAACATACAAACAAACAAATATTTAGAATCTATGCTTGTTCATCAATACACGTGCAAAAGCCCTTTTTATGAAAGAGAGGTGCTTTTTATTATAGATACATTCGTTCTAGTTACCTTTTCTAAACACATTTCTTGACCTTTCAGAATGCAATTTCGGAAATGGTAAACTTCATATTCATCCAAATTTCCTGATATGTTAGCTTCAGTTCTTCCATTGAAAGTTATTCCTAGGTTTTGTCGTAAACCATCAGGCATTTCTTCCTTGAGACTTATATTTGTATTTTTGCCTCTTTCTACAAGTTTGTAAGTATTGAACCACAAAGTACTATTAAGATTGCTGCACAAACCCTCTGTTTCTCCACATTCCTCTCTTTGGAGGTCTTTGAGAAGTTTGGCTTGCATGATAGTGGACAAAATTGCATAACCCTCAAACACATTATCACCAGTGACAGAATCTACGTCAGCAAACGTTGGCATCAAGCAGGTAGGATTCTGAATATCACAGGATATGAACTTATCGACAACCTTCCCTAACCACGGATTAGATGATACTTCCTGATTAAAAACTGTTTTGTTTGTCATAACATTTGTCCAGTGTAACTGAAAACTCTCAAAGAACAACCGCGGAGGACTAGTGAAAAAAGAACCCTTTGCTACATGATACTGGTTTAAAGTCACTTTATCTATATTAGAGGCCCCCTCAGAAAAGATCATTCCAAGTCGAAAATTGTACTGATCTTTGAGTTTGTTGGCAACATTGAGAAACACTTTGGCTGTTTTGGTGGACGCAAATACTACTACTCCTGTTACTCTACTCTCAGTATGAAAAATCACGGACTCGACACTTTTTTGAAGTTCTTGGGAATTTACAAGACCATTTTCCATAGATACTGCTGAAGCGTATGCAATGCATATCTTTCTTGATTGAGTCTGCATCCTAAATTCATCATAGTTGCCTACTCCATAGGTATTGTTTTCGTAAAAGACACCAATGTAGTTCCATTCCAGTTTTTGCAACAGAGATATGATGACCTAGAATTTCGATACAATAAAAAATTATAGTTTATACAGATCTGGACGATGAAATCAAAAACAATAACACAAAATTTTTAAAAAATACACAGAAAAAATTAGGTGCTTATCCTAATGATCAATCAGATGACGAAATTTAGATATCCCCATGAAAAAGTAAAAAATTAAAACATACATTTTGTAAATAATACGCATATTTAAGGAAACACACTTAGAACCTATCAAAATATTTTTAAAATGTACAGTTTTAGCTTTATTGTGACCGAAAAATGTGTTTTCAAAATTTTTAAAACTGGCCTTAAATATTAGTTGAGTACTGTAGATTCATAAAATATACCAGTGAAATAATTGTCGTGTTATTTCGCGAGAAGCACCACTCGCGAAATAAATTTTATCGCTTTTATTTTTAGGATGATGACATCTATATAAAATCTCTTGATCAACCGTCCATTCGCGAATTATTATGTCGTCCCAAACGAAGTCGTGGACGACATATTGCGATTGTAAGCATGTTTTTGTTGTCCAGGCGATTTCTCGGAGATGGCTAGGACAATCTTCCTGAAATTTTCCTTAAAGGAGGATCACTGGTTTAAGTTGTGCCAGGTGGTCATTCAGTTTCAAAATGGCTACCGTTGCCACGGTAACCTGCAAAAAGCGACGAATTTTGTGCGCGAGTGTTCTCTCTGGTCCCTTGAACATTCGTAATGAAACTTTACTTATTTATTGATTAGTATCTGTCATTGTGCGTGTTGCATTTAAAAATTGCAAATTGTCAATAGTCTCCGTGGAAACAGGGGGAAAGTGAAAATTCTTTATTTTTAATTTTTAAATCAAAGTACTGAGAGTACTGATAGGAGTTGATGGTTTTTCCAAGCTTAGCTAATGGGTACTGTTTTATTGATGAGAAAAAATGAAAGATTTGTTCAGTTCGGGGCGACATACTAGTAAGCTGTTGCTTGCAATAGCAGACTTTCTAGTTATTATAATTGCAGTTTGACGTAGGAAAACCCTTTCGCGATTATAAGTTTTGGCAAAAATTAAGAAATCTTCAGTATATGACTATGATAAATCAGGAAAGAATATGGCATGGAGAAGTACGATTCCGAAAATATGACGTCATAATTTTCATGCAGTTCTCTTTTTTAAATAGAAAAAGCCTCAAAATGTCCAATTTCAAAGGTTATTTTCTTTAAGAAAATACTGTCCACAGCCCTCACCCTCTTTAATTTTCAGACATGTTGAGTAAAACTCTTTGAAAAATCATATTTCTCATAATCTTTCTGGGAGATGCCTGTTATATGTATCTGAAAGAAAATTCCACTGAAAATTGGTGACTTCTGCGACTTTTCAACAAAATACAGGAGAATGCACAATTTAAGTTTACAAGGTCACAATTAGTATTTTAAAGGTCATATGAGAAAGATAGATTTGTATGATCTCTCTGCATAGAATCTGGATGATTGTTCTTCATCACATTTTAACAAATTAAAATTGTTTTTTTTAAATCAATGTTTTGTTATACCGAATTTAAAATCATTTAGTTCAATTGAACAATAGGACCTAGAGAAAAATATATAAATTTGAAAATGACTATATTTGTCGAATTCCTTTAAAAGAGATTAATTTCGTTATAATTACAAATATAAAAATCTTTTCAGTTATTTGATTCTCATTTAAATTCGTTAAAAAAGTTTGATTTCTTGTAATATTATTTATTTGTTTTTATGATTTAGCAAAAATAGCATTTAATGTTATAAGATTTATATAGTTTTATTCAGAATCATTCAAATTAATATTGATATTATAACGAATAGAAATCTTTATCAAAACTTAAAGCTGACATGAATTCTTAAATACGCAACATTTTCATCTATGTACGACTTGTTTCATACCAACTATAGCCGTTTTCCGCCATATTTCTTTCAGATACATTGTCTCGATTAACGATATATACCCCAATGCGCTCGTTACACTTGAATGATTTTTTGGCTTGGGTGTCGACTTGTGCACATCTCCGATGGTAAAGCATAATAGAACACATGAGGTGATGAAGACATTTCAAAACCAAAATAAACAACATAATAAGCATATTTCTGAATGATTATTGATTTGAATCAAAAGAAAAAAATGCAAGTTTGGAAGAGAAATCTAGATGCATGAATACGACGTATTTTTACAGTGCGCCAATTTATGCAGAATAAACTTGAAATAAAAAGCAGTATAATCTGCAAACACTTTTTTGAAATTATTATCATTTAAATGGAACAAAACAACCACCGTCTTTGATTTGCAGGTCCTATGCAATTGATGCATATCGAGAAAATGCGTCGAACGCTGTAAACGTACCCATACCTGGTAATAAGGTTACTGCATCGGTTCGAAGATGTGCACAAGTCAAGTGATATACACCCTGAATTCCATTTATTGAAATATGCATCACAAAAAAAGAAATAAACTCCATAAAAAGCTCAGTTAGTAGACACACTGTCATTACTCCGTACAGACTAGCACATCCAAACACTTAGTCCGTGCTGATCAGATTTTGGTCAGGGAAAATATCACAAGTGGAAAGAGAAGTTATTTGGTATTTGCGCGGCTGAAAGGGGGGGGGGTTGTAACTAAAATTTATTTATAATTGCTTCATAATGTGTTACTGAAAATTGTCTCTCAATAGTTTTGATAAAAATTTTATATGGTCTGCAGTTGTTTTGCATCGCAAAATTATTTTATCAGTTGTAAATGATTATTTTAGTACATGTGTAATCTCAAATCTAGACCGAGTAGTTTGATATACGGTAATTATTTAATTCAAGAAATAAAAGCATTTAACCCGAACACAAAATTTTATTTGTACATCTGTAGGTTCTTTAACACACAGAAAGAAAGATCATCCCCTGTTTATAATGACATTTAGGCATTTTGTTTTGTTTTTTTTTTTGGGGGGGGGGGGGGGGGGGGGGGATAATTGACATGACCGTTACCTAAATATTCGTGGAAGACAGACATTTTTGCTAAATCCATTTTTGAGATTTTTTATTGTCTCACTCCGACCAGAAAGTATGTACATTTTGAGGTATGTGGCTGTTTTATAATTATGTAGTACAGGAAATCTTTCATTTCGAGATTTCATTATCCCTGTCTGACAGTCTAGCTTTTTCAAAAATAAAAATAATTCCTGTAGGAATATTTTGGAGATTAATTTTAAAAACTGGGGTAGGGATACTTGAAACCTGGTTCAATATGGATAATTTTTATTTTTAGTCTTTTTTTTCATCGAATCATTAAAATCTCTCTCTCTCTCTCTCTTTCTCTCTCTCTCTCTCTTGTAACCATTCGTTAGCGCAAAATTAGGTATAAAATTCTACGCACTTTGTGCTCTTCCATTTATTAACCCTAGAGACAGATGAAGGATTTTTTTTCAGGCAGGGATGTCGATTGTCGAAACTTGTTCAAAAATTGAAATAATAATTTACTTTTGACAAGAAAATTAAACCAATCGCAGAAATTGAAAGAGGAAAAAAGTGAAATCTACATCATAGGAATGGGAACATTGTGAACTTTCTCAATTACCTTCAATTCTCAGGCAAGGAATCTGGACAAAAAATATTTAGACAAGAGGAATAAGTTTAAAAGTTAATTTTAGTAAGAATGTGGCATTATAATCGGCTATTTTTAATCATTAAAATTTTATGTCAGGAAATATAATTCACATTCAATTAAAGAGGCGGATCCAGCCAGTTTAGAAAAGCGGGGGTGGGGGTGGGGGTTCCAGGTCGGTGCCCCCACACTCATTAGCAAAGAATCAAACCACGGCCACTTCAAGTCCTTAGCTACATTATGAGAAGGGGGCCCCCAAAAGCAGTTAAAAAGCCAAAAATAAATAAAATCAAAACCATAACCAAAAAAAAAAAATAAAAATTAAAAAAAATAATAAAATAACAACAACAACAAAACCTATTAACCACCCTTAAAAATACTTTTTGGAAGTGATAGATCGAGGGGGGGAGCTTCCTGTAACCTTTCTGTTTGGTACAATACTGCATATTTTCCGGTAACAAAAAATGTGGTGAGGGCTTTCAAATCAAAATATTATTTAAAACTGCAGCAAAAGCTAGATTATCCTCCGAAAAAGTGAGCCCCCAGGCCTCCATCTGCATACTATGGGAGCATTTTAAACCTTTTTCGATTTAGAATATGTTATGCATACTTCTACAAGTTCATTACTTCTGGAGATGGCCCTAAAATGGTATAGCTAAAGATCGCTGGAATATTCCTTGCATATTATGGGTATTCAGAGTCCTTGGCGGGGTTGTGAAGGTACACGGAGGAAAGCAAATCTGCATACATTTACAGATCTACCGAGCAGAAAGGGCAGAGTTTTTTTTATCAATTAAATTATTCGACGCATAAATATCTAAATTACAGAAAAAATTTCTCTGTGTGTGTACGAAAATAAAGGGGGGTTCCACCCCCACCCCCTCAGAATTCGCCCCATCTGGATCTACTAATTAATTCTATTTTGATCATTCATGTACCAAAGAATTAAACTCGTTTATAGTGTAAAAAAAATTATAAATAACTTTAGATCAAGTTATATTAGGTCTATATTTTTAAAAATAAAGCCACTATACAGTATGTATTTGAAAATAATTGATCGTAATGATTATCTGATCTTTTTCAGATGTTTGTTTAATTTATTTAATTTAGGAGACTATTGTGCATTTTCACCCCCAACCATCCCTTCAAATGAAAAATCTCGTCAACAGATGAAAGATTCGTAATGATGCATGCAATAAAATAGATTTGATGTGGTTAAGCCATGTTTATAAATTTTGTTCATATTTATATTTACAGACAATAGTAAATATATCTATTTTTGCGAAAAAAAAAATTTGCATTTTTTTTTCAATCAACCAAAATACCAGCTAGTGACTTTCCACCTTTGAAATTTCCCCTCTCCAAATAAACTGATCGTCGTGGACCACGTGTGTCCAAGTGCTATGTGGTCACTTTTCTTTGACTGTAGAGTTAGCAATGGATTACATGACTTCTGAGATGCATATTTTAATAAAAGTAAAATAGGATATTTCTTTCCACATGTGCACATCCCTGTAACGATAGCAGTATTCAGGTAAATGTTTTATCACTGCGTTCGATGCGTATTCTCGACCTACAGGCATAGATATCCAAACGGTTTTTGCATACAGGTATGCATGAATGTATTCCGTGTTGTTGTTTTTTTCTATTTTGAAAATGCACATGCATTCAAAAATAATTTACTTCTCTGCATAGTTCACGTTTTTGTTGGATTTTTACTTTAAAAATTTGTAATTGGTCAATTTATGGATTTGTGACTACTATATGCTATCGGAGATGTGTACATGTCGACAGCAAAGCTAGAAAATCAATCAAGTGAAACAAATGTGCGAGGCTTTATATAACAGGTACAGGTGGCCAAAATTTTTGGATTAAATATGGCGGAATCAAAGAAATATGGCGGACAAGGGCGTACAGGAATGTAATAAGTCGTACAAAGATGAAAATTGATGCCTTTTTAAGAGTTCATGTCAGCTTTAAGAATTTGTGGTTTCTAATTCATACTTCAATATATCCTTTAATACACTTTTGTTAAAGAAAATGTCAAGTTCTTTCCTAAAAAAATCACCTGTTCTCTGAAATATGTTTTGCATTGTGTTAAAATGCTCTTAACCAATTGGTAGAAAAATATTTATTACTATATGAAATAAATTCTTAGCAATTACATGTATCTGTTTTCTTTCTTGGCTTCCATGTTTGATAGTCATTCAGACACGTCTTATGTTTCTGCTTCATCCATTCAATTTTTCTCTATTTTTATAATTCATTGACCATATTTTGTTGAAATAAAAAAAATTACGACTTCATTTTAATTTTAAATTGAAAAAATAATCAGTTTTACCAATATTTGTTTGGAATCATCAGGGACCAATCTAAGTATATTTTGATATTTATTGCCGTCTTTTAGAGATGATGCAGTTGCTGAGAAGAGTGATTGTGGGACTTTGTAATTCTTTTCCAGTGAACTGATATATGACGAAGTGTCTACAGCTTCTCCACTGTACTCTGGACCGATTATTCCTTTATAAGTATACAAACAAAGAGGGTTTGTCATATTGATGTGCAATTATTTATAAACTCATAACCATTATCACCTCATATGTGATGGTTTTAGCAGTGATAAAAAAAGTTTAAGTAAACTGAAATAATGATAAAGAAAAACGAAATTATTATATACCCATCATTTTTCTTGTTTTTGTTACTGTTAATTTTACAGAGTTTTATCCAATTTTCCGGATCACCACACTGTGGTTTTCGGAATCCATATCACCACTCTCTGAAACTGATGACGTAGTACGCAAAAACATGACGTTATTTTTCTTGCGCGTTAAAAAGTCCCTTGTTATTATGCAATTGATCTCTTAAGTTTTATTCTGCTATATTTAGCTAGTTATAAGGGGGTATATAATAAATTTATCATTATAACAGTAACTTGATCCGAAGAGCCGTATCACGTCTCGTTGACAGGCGCGGATCATCAGATCAAACTCGATCCGCGCTGATGATCCGCGCCTGTCAACTCGACGTGATACGACCCTTCGGATCAAGTTACTGTTATAATAATATATATTTATTAAATGCAACTTAAACTTTCCAAAGAGTACTAATATGCTCGCGATGACCAGGAAAATTGTTTGTATTTGTTTAGGCCATCTAATTCTTTACGAAATTGTTTGGTTGCCCTCTCCCGACCAGCTAAAATAGCCCGACTCAAAACTTTTTTTTACGTATCAGGACATGACATATTTTTTTATATATTTTTTTCCACATCTCGTCAACAAATATGTTGAAATTTTCTGGAAAAAAAAAAGATTTTTCCACCTACCTACCGACTCAATAATTTTACCCTGAGTCAGGAGAGGGCAAGCAAACATTATTTTTAAGATGGCCTTATCCTCTCTTTCGAGAATTTTTCACTCCATATTTCACGAAATGATATTTTAGTTGGTACGTGATCGAATCTACTGAGAAGCCCTTCGGGCTTCACGTGATTTGATCTCGTGACCAACTAAAAGTTCATTTCCCAGAGAACTTTTTAACATTGCTGTTTATTTCTTAAATAAACTCAGGACTTCCTGTTTGATTGAATATTTTTTAATGTTTACCTATGATAGGCGCCACACTTTCATCTTTTTGTTCCGTAAACCTCCTGTTGATTATTCTACTTGCGTATTCCAAAGCTCTTCCCTGAATATTGCATGTTGGAAACACTTCTATCCCTATGAAGAAATAAAAACAAATAGTGTTATTCTATTATTATTATGATTCTCATTTTCATTCCTCATTCTTAATGTAATAATCTACTGTGGTACAAAGAGCTTGGAATCTTTTGAATCTGATTTATTTTTCTCTTGATGACTCAGTCATTTAACTTTTTTGACTGGTCGACAGGGGATGCTCATCCCTCCAATGCTCCTGATCTTACTTTTGATGTTTTGGAGGTCCGTGTTTGCTCCGCTCCTATTTTATGTTTAATGCGCATTTGAGCTCGAGTACTCCTAGATATCTCCATATATTTTATGACATGTACTTACCAAGCTTTATTCCTGGAATATATTGATTCTGATTTAGCTTGTTAAGTGTCCATTTCACAGCCTCGAAGTTTCGAACAGACATTGGTTGTATATCATTCTTACATTCCCCGTCACTAAATATTTGGAACAACCCTCCAAGATGTATATCTCCTTGAAGCATGGCGATTCTTTGACATCGAAAAACGCCAACGAAGATAAACAGAGCAAAAAGTTGAATGTTCATGATCGACCAATTAAGGGGATGAAGGACCTTTACCTGAAAAAATACCTGTCATTCAATTTTTTTTCATATTTTGTATATCTCTTATTTAGTATGTCCCACATGCCTTAAAGTAGATATATCAATAGGTTTCTAGATTTATTTCTGAGATATTGCGTGACAAATACTATGCCCCACAGTGTCTGAGTGAAGTTTTGATTCTCCGTATTCTGGGTCCATTACTCGGTCCATAATGGAATTTTTTCAGCATAGATAAAAAATATGTCAGCGAACATTCGTCTTCTAAAATATTTCAGAGTATGAATAGGGTTAAAAATTCGAAAAAGCAAGATTCTTTTGTCACACCGCATCTGGAGACGGAAAATTACGTTCTTTTTAAGACAATCTAAACGACAAAAAAATTAATTTACAAAAAATCCTATCATTCAATATTTGAAAAATTACGTCGAAATTCAAGTTCGTCATGTTATTGATTAACTGCAAAAATATCGATTGGTGAAACTGAGCTCAATATTGCACAGGGCATAGTTAAACACGACATGAGCATGATAAAAACGTTTCATGTTTATTTCTCGAGTACGGGAAAACCCTACTATGACGTCACAAAATTTTCGAAATAAGCTAAGTAAGACATAACTACAATATATTTCGTCAACAGCCATGTAAAAAATATTTTTTGTGTTCTGTAATTAATAAAATATCCCATCATGTACTGATCATGACCCGTTTTTATGATATTACACTACCCGTGTTTTACCTTGTATATAATCTTACTGTACTAAGATCCACTATGACGTCAGCGACTCGTTGGACCAAACTCCATACAGTGTCGATTCTCCGGGACTACTTTCGTGCCCTACGAATAACGGTTGATATGGAGTTGTAGCGTAACGTAATACTGAGCTGTTTGGAGCTTGTCGTTGGACGCGCAGTGTAGGGAAACAGAAGAGTGGATCAATCTATTCCGTAATTTGAAAATATTTGCGAGAAAATTTGAATGTTTTTAGATATTTTTATACAAGATGGTGAACTCAACAAACAGTCATTTTTTCCTTCCAAATACTGTGGTTTCAATCTGGTTTTGTACATATGTTATCAGAGATTATGACGTAATTAAACTGAGTCACGTGACCATTATATCCTTCGTCCCCTTAATATCTGAAAATTTTTTATTTTTTTAGCTATGTTTACGTACATGAATTCACAAGTCTTAAACCAATATCAAATGTGAACCACACAGCTAAAACTATTTTATTATTCGTTCCTTCATCTCTTTGTTATAGTTTTTGTTCTTCAAAAATCACTCAAAATCAAAATTAATATCACGGTGTAAAAACCGACACTTTAGATAAAAGTAAATACATTTTAGAAAATCGTACCGTTTATTTGGGCTTCGAAGATGGCATCTCAAAGTGAATCGGAAATATTGATGGTAATGACAGTTCCTCTACAAAACACTCTTTACATACAAAAAATGATATTCTAAAATATATTTGCTTCAATGAATATGGAAAATAGAAGACAGGAAACTTACGTGTAGATATTTTTATTTTTTAATGATAGTTCATTGAATTTTAGGTCATGTGGCGTTTAAAAGCCCGTCCTTTTAATTGTAATTTATGTTCAAGGCATTCACAATGTATTTTCATCTAAAGATCATACAAAAATTTAAAAAATATATATCATCAGCATTTCCTTTTAAATACCAACAAAAGAACTTTAAAATTTAAACCTGATTTTAAAACTGAAGGACTAGTTATCATTTGATATCTTTGTATCTGTGGAATGCCTAACATGTATACATACTGACTTCTTCCTGAAAGAACATTTTCAGTGCATATACATGCACCGACAAGTGTCTAACCTTTAAAAATAATTTCACAGAAGAGCAATTCACAACATAGGAGGAAGTAAATTTATACCAATAAAAATGCGTTATTATTCTGTCCCAGAATATAAATCTTATGACCAAGCCTTTCTCTCGATTTGACATAATTTTTTTTCCACAAATTTATTTATAGTAGAATCACTAGGTTGAAATAAAAACCAGATTAAAAGATTAAGATAATTATATATATATATATATATATATATATATATATATATATATATATATATATATATATATATATATATATATATATATATATATATATATTCGTAACATATACTTAAAAAGACTTTTTTCTATGATTTTATAGACAAAACTAAGAAAAATTACAGTGTATTATAATTTTGGGTTTCCTTTGGTTTTTTTTTTCAGATATGAGAACCGTGTACTTGGGTCCATAAAAGAGGTAGCCATTTCTGTTTGCTTGTTAGGTTTTTGAGTTATTTTAATTCGATCTTAAAATTATGACATTGAACTTCATTATTTTCCAGTAAAAGATAAGACTTTTTCTTGGGCTTTATTCTATCCTATACTTCGAAGTCTTATTGTTAATATTGAAATTAATGTTATCAATGTGAAAATATATTTACTAGCCTTCCTAAATTCATTTTCTAAACCAATAACTGATCATAAATTTGAGAAGGTTTAAATAAGTTATATGTCATTCATAAATTGGGGTTATTTAGAAACAATTTATGTCATTCAGAACGTTTCTATCTTTCATCCGATTATGAGACCACTTACAGTACATCTTTAGATACCAAACACCTACCGCAGATACGAATTCCAAAATATTGCTGAATTTAAAGATAAGATGAACCTCTTTAACCGCTTTTCCGGTGGGAGAGTTTAATAACCTTTGGATAAATAACTGCTTGTATATTTTAATTTTCGCCTGAATGATGGAGTTTTGAGTTTAATTTACATATTCTCTGCATTGCATAAACATTTCAAGTATTTAAAAAGACTTCTGTTGAACTAATATTAATTTTTATGATAAATTAGAACATTTCTAAATCAAATTTTGAAGAAAAAATATATATGATTAAAATTTTGGTAACCTTTCTTAAAAAACATACCGATATTTATCATTTGATGTCTCTTCAAAACTCCTTGTAATGTATGCTGAATTTTTGTCCACGAACTTTTACTATGATTCAAAGAAATATCTGTTTGATCAATATTAGATACGTGTACATGTACATAGGCAATTTAGCCACATATGATCCACATATGCATTGCCTTTCATATGTGGATCATATGTGGATCATATGAGAATCATATGTGTATACAATCATATGAGAATCATATGTGGCAAATTATATGAGAATCATATGATCATACATATGTTAATCATATGAAGTAAAATACATATGATTCTCATATGAAATGTCCTACATATGAGAATCATATGTATATTTTGGAGTGGTCATATGAGAATCATATGAAACTGATCATATGAGAATCATATGAAACCATATTCACTAATTTTCCCTTGTTATACTCAAGTAAAAATCATATGAATATTTTGACAGTGATCATATGAGAATCATATGACACAGTGATCATATGAGAATCATATGAAACAGTATTCACTAATTTGCCCTTGGTATACTCAAGTAAAATTGCAATTTCAATAATATATCTCAATAGTAATTTAAATGTACATCAATTTCAAAAGAATTTGTTAGACTTATGTTAATTAAGTTCTACTCTGTTTATCCCCCCCCCCCCTTTCCCTTATAAAAAAAAAACCTTTCACAATTTTCTTTTTCTGTAATAATGCATATCCCAGACAAAATTGATAATGAATAAATTAATTTGCTTTTTATTTCAAATCTTTTGGGTTTGGGTTTATTACTTGAGTAAAATAAAAAAAAATCCGTATTTTTCCCGGACCGGTTTTGACTTCTATCGGATGAAAGTGTACGTCATGTTTGACGTCACTGCTGCAGCAGAAGTGCTGGGTGTTGGAAAAAGTAAGTAATCTCCTAACAATTTTTTAAAGACCTTTAATTCATATTGTTTAAATATCGTTTCATTACGGTTACAGGTTCGTGAACTCATCTCTGTAATACTCTCAACACTTGTAACTGTTGTAATTGTTAAATTAATGCATTTTGTAAACCTACCCTGAGGTCCACGCAGTAAATATATAAGCGAGGCTAGACAGGATGCCCTGGGCAAACGACAGGCTACGCATGCGCGAGAATGCTAGAAAGTTCGCACCTTAGGTAACTTGCCCGTAGAATAATTCGCCCTATTCGAATTAGAATATGCCATTCATTGGCAAATCGCGCTTTTAAATCTGCATTTCGCATTTACATATGCATTGGCAGATCCGATTTTCTCTCTTTATGTTCCCCAAACGGAGTTTGGGAACATATTGTTTTTTTACATATACTTTTATTCTAAACATTGATTCTATGGTACAAGCATTTTAAGAAGTTACAGTATTTAGATACATGAATGAAAAACGTCACTCAACGCACAGAGATAGCTTAATTTCGGCAATCTAAATATCGTTTGATAAAGGTCTGTAGCAACGGCTTGTTAATGTGTGTGTGGGGGGGAGGGGGGGGGGGGGGCACCGACAAAAAAAAATCTGCGTAATACAGAACTGTGCTACTCCTGAATCATCACATCTCTATTTTTCCCCATGATAAATTTCTTCCGTATAAATCCAGAACAGGTCTCAAGTCCTAGCCAGTATGAGTTACACGTGTCAAAATAACCCGATTTTTTTTAACTGACAAAACTAAAGGTCCCTAATCGGAGATAAAATTTCACAATTGTGCTTTGAGACTACAATCAGTTATAAGTAGGCAGATTTTTATAGAATAAGTGAACAAACCTACATGAATATTCCCTACACTTAGAAATTTCCTTAATTGAATTTCAGTTAGAAGAAACATGCATATGGTCGACGTATTGCAGTCCTTTTTTAAAGGACAGCAACTTGTATTTTGTATCTGTGGACAAGACATTGATTTAGCGAAAGATGCTTTCCGCGAAAGGCGTTAAATAGAATACACAGCCAAATATAATTTTTTTTTATATTTGGCTTATGTTTATCTAAGTTTTAGGTCTTTCACTAAATCTAGTATGTGAGCAGAAAATTCTCAAAAGGACGTTAAACAAAAAAAAACAAAAACAAAAACAAACAAACAAACAAACAAACAAAAATTAAATTAAATTAACAACGCGTCCTTGGGTTTTGACGTTTTGTTAAATTTAATCTTGTGACAAGGCTTTTTTCATAATTTCTTAATATTAAGCCAAAAGCTTAGTCTTCCAAACCCAAATTTTGCGATTTATCCCCCCAAAAATAGTATTTAAAATTATTTTAGCAAAAAGTAATTTTAAGCGATTTTATAATGTCAAGAGAGATAGTTATACATGTAACAACCAACGCAAAATTAGATTTTAGATATATTCAATTTTATCAATCTTAAAACCCTCGCTAATAATGCAAAAATTGAATATCGCTACAAATTCTGCTTAAACGGTTCGTAAAATATCGAAAAAAAAATACATCATTCTTTATATATATATATTTTTTAAGTATTAAATATAAAATAAATTTGTTTTATAATCTTGCCGATTACATGTCCTATTGGAAGAACAACGCAATTGTTATCCGATGGAAATGATGACTGTTATTTAAGTCTCATAATTCTCATTTCTCAGTTTTAAGGGGCATTTAAGCGTCTGTGAGAATATGTCATAAATTGGATCCCTGATCATTCATAATGCTTCTATATTTATATTATAGGAAATACCTATAAAGTGGGTATTCCCGTATATATTCATATTGTTTATGATCCTTTGCTTTAAAGCATAATGAAGTTATTGAAAAATACTTTTGAGTGAATTTCAGACTCATTTTGTAATTCTAACATCATCATTTAACGAGATGTATTTGAATTCCATTCACTATTGAAGAAAATAAAATGAAATTGTTATTTATTACGTATTGTTAATAAATAAATAATAAAATTCATTTTTGTTTTTCAATAACAAAAAGAAATTGGAGATACAAGCTCATTTATTTGCTGTTGACAAATTTCATTCTTAGGACTCAACTCTGCGGGTTTTTTTAATTTATTCTTTATGAAATTTTTAGTGACAAAGTTTATTATATTCGTACTTTATATATTTTCTAAATGCTTTGTGATAAATTTGAATCCTTAACCCTGGTTTTAAATTTAAACATAGAAAAGATTAACCTGTATTTGTGTCACATATTGTACCTTAAACAAACCGAATTTTGTTTTAAGAGACCTTCGTCAACATCCCTTTTATTCCGGTGTATTGTACATAAAAAATAATACTGCATTATCTGACAATGATCTACATTCAAAACAAACCGAGGATGAGCAATCCTTTGTTTAGAAATTCTTTCAACAATGTTGAAATGGTACAAGAATGAGAAATTAGATTTTATCTCTTCTTACTTTATACAGTGCAAACTTCTAATAGAAACGATTTCATCGGCTTTGTATGGAACGCCATCACTGCCTTATAGCATACAACTATGCATTTATTATGTCAATTTATCATTACATGATGTGAACACATCTTTACGTTATGTCCATTTTTTATGAGATGATGTAAATATATCTTAACATCATGTCAATGCTGCATTACATGAAGTAAATACATCCTTTCATTATGTCAGCACTTCATAACTTGAAGTAAAAAATTCATTATATGAAGTGATAATGTGTTTCCATTGTGTTAAAACTTTCTTGCATGAAATGAATTTTTCTTTACATCATTTCATTTCTTTAAAATATGAGGTCAAAACTGCATTACGTCAAGTAAATTGTGTTTTATAATTAAACTTATCATTACACGAAGTCAAAAGCCCATTCCTTTTTGAGAATGTATATTTCTATTATATCAAAGCATTATTACGTGATATGGATTTATCTTTATTTTACGGCGAGGGCATCATGATATGAGGTGAACACATCTTACCTTTATGTCAGTGCTTTATTATGTGGTGTAAAAAGTGTATAACATAATGTGAACATATCTTTATATTATATCAATACTTCATTACATTATGTCAAAACTCCATTCCGTGATGTGGATATATAATTACGTTATGTCAACTCTTTCTTATGTGATTTAAAAATATCTTTATATTGTGTTAACTCTTTATGGTGTTGATTCCAAAAGTTCATTACCTGATGTTAAAAAACATTTACATTATCTAAAAGCTGTATATCTAATATATAATGAATGTTGACGACCGTGATTTAATGAGTAAGAAGGTGGGGGGGGGGGGGGTCCTGAATGATTAGGACAAGTTACAGGCACATAATATCATCCCCCCTCTCTTTTCCCAGACATAACTTTACTATAGAAAGTGTAATGTTCATTGAAACGGTACAGCCCCCACCCCCACTTTTTGTTGAAGTATAATCCACTAAAGGTATTGTAATATATCTGGAAAAAAATAGGACTGATCGAAGTTGGACCCCTCTCCCCGAAACAGCATTTTCGGGCTTGGACTTTTTTTTTCTTGGCTTGTCAAGTTTTTTCGGGTTAATGATTTTTTTTCTGGCTGACCTCCTCTTTCAAAAAAAAGATTGTACGTCACTGGAGTTAGTAATTTTTTTTAATCATTCCAGGGCCAGAATTCTATTACAAAAATCTACCAGTCGCTCATCTAAATCAATTGAATATGCCTTAGTAAGCATGCATGGGCACATATCAGTGGCAGATATGGGAATCTTGAAACAAGGGGGACGGTATATGGTTGGAGACCAAGGGCGGAAAGCGGAGAAGCTCTCAGGCTTAATAGTTTTATAGAAAAAAAGTTTTCAACTTAATTCAGCTAAGCTTATTGTGAAACTAATGCAATGTCCTTCAAAGTTTAAGACTTTTATTAAAAAAAAAGAATCAAAATAAAAAGAAAAAAAATTATTGCTGCACGACTCATAATATTTGATTTATTTAATTATGAGATTAAAGTAAACACCACTGAATTTCGACGTGACTTTAATTAATCTCTTCTACGACAGTTTTTCTCCCGCCATTTTTAGTGCTTGCGGAACGCGGAAAATACGTTATGCTCATATAAAGACCGAGGATACCCGTGTTCGCATAACGTAATAGTGAATCGACATAATGTTGAAGAGTGCGCACAGTATGGCATGAGCTTTTCACATCAGTTAATAAAAACTAAGATCTCATGAAAAGTAAACATAACGAAATGCAAGTTGACGAAATATAATTGTAGTATGTGTAAATGTCATAAAGAGTTGACATAATGTAGAGGAAAGTTAACACGATGCAATAATAGTGTGGGTTAATGTCATAAAGAGTTGACATAATGTAATGGAAGGTTGACACAATGCAATAGTAGAGTGGATTAATGTCATAAAGAGTTGACATAATGTAATGGAAGGTTGACACAATGCAACAGTAGTGTGGGTTAATGTCATAAAGAGTTGACATAATGTAATGGAAGGTTGACACAATGCAATAGTAGTGTTCTGCTATAAGGCAGTGACGGCGTTCCATAGCTTTGTTTATGTTCAATTGTTTTTGCATGCTTACTAAAAGCATATTGAATCTATTTTCCATTTAGGAACCGTTTTTAAAAATGCACAGTCACACTGATATTATTAAATCTGGTTTTTCCTGTTCTTTCAGTATTAATTGAATTTCTTTTCAAACAATGAATCAATGCATATATCCATGTAAAGGCACACAAACATAAGTTGTTTGTTGCCCTTTTTTCAACAGTTATAAATTCATTGCATATCAATTTCGCATAATCTGTTAAAAACAGAACAAGTTTTTTCATTTTTAATTACCGATTGAATTTTTCACTCAAATGGAGACGTCATGAAATACGGAGATAACAACCAGTGATCAACCGCAAAAGTTCATATGAACAATAAACAAACTGGAGCTATAGGGAAAACACGGATCTCTTAAAAACACAAGAGTCATATATCATGGAGTGGTGAGCAACCCTTTTAGACCAATCAAAACCGCCTTGTGACCATTACATGTAATGATCACGCAAACGAAGATAGTTCCATGCCAATAAAAGTCTATGTAATGAGTTCCTTTGGATTTTGTGTTAGTCCGGAAGAAAACGAAACACTGTAGAATCAAGTAAACAAAAATCAATTTATTTTACAGATCAAAAAAATGAATAAACAAATAAAAAACAAACAAACACAAAAACCTTGCATACACCACACTCGCAAACACTCACACAGAGAAAGAAAAAAATATATAACTTTACAAAGAATGAACTGACACGCCTACAAACAATGAACTTAAAGCTGCTTGTCAGAAATAAATATCAAAACAAAACTTGTTTAATGAAAACAGTAACTCTTGTATTAAACAATAATTAACTTAGTTGTTTTTAAAAAGTTCAAAAAAGAATTTATACTTTCAATACAGTTCACTGTAATATAACTTTAGAATTATTTTATTTATAAACCAGATTGGGAGTTTGTCTGAAAACCGTTCCTAATTCAACACAAATATCGGCACCACTGGGCCTCCATACACCGCTTGGTCGACACCACGTTCACTGATCGTCTAGACCGCCGGACTCACTGGTCTCCCTCTTAAAACGTCTCAACAGTCCTCTATCCCTCCGTTAGACGGACGCTATGGTGTTCCCATAAGTCTGTGAGGACGTACTACACGTACATGCGATAATCAGTACCGCCGCCGCCCTTCCGTATGATCCGGTCCTACACACAAACTGACCACTCTACATCTGCCGTCCTAAGCCCTTAGCCCCTCGTATACTCTATACCCTATGCACGGCTGGTGAAAACAGAAATGACCACACACAGAAATTCACCGTTCCCTGGCTACCGGTTCCAGACTTATTTCTAGAATTCACCAATTATAAGAACGTCCATGGTGACCAAAACTGTAGACGTGGCGTGGCACAAGCCTCTTTCACTGCCACGCGTCGTTTCCTTCTGACCAACCAGTTTTCTAAATTTAGCTTATATACACACCCTCAAAAGTACGGAAACGCATAACCACCAAAACTCACAAGGAAAACACAAAATCAAACATAATATTAACTAAACAAAAGTCAACTTCATCACAGTCTAATAAATTAAAACGCCAATCAGCATTAGACTTAACGATAGATTGTATTTTTTGACAAGTTCATAACATCGACCATAGAATTTATGATTTGATTTTCAACGTGACTGTTCCTTGTTTCACTATCTTCTAAGTCAATAGCTATAGCTTGTTTTAGAGATTATCTGTACATATATACGTAAAACAACTGGGAAACAATCCACTGATGCGGATGATAAATGTTTTTTGCTACATAAATAAAGTTTGTTTGCATGATTGCTATTCAAAGCCCCCCTCGAGAATTTTACACTCATATGGAGACGCCACCACTTGCTGGTGGAGAGCTGCAAATTTTGTCATACAATCTGCACTTCATTGATCAGTGAGAAATCTTTTCTGTGCCAGCATCTACTGCGACACGGAACATTGGTTCATACGGTCGCATTCGCTACATAAATAAAAAGAGCCTACAGAAGAAAAAGTTGAAGTCATTACATTTATCAGAACGTTTCTTTCTACATTACTTACAACGTTTTTTTTTTCTAGTAAAATATCCAAATAGGATTTTATAAATAAGTTTTTCTTCATATAGAAACGCAAATAGGCCTACTTATAAAAGAACGCAATTGACATCTATGGGAGTTCCTACAATCTAAACAGGGTGATGATTACAAACTGTGATTGATTTGTTTTTAATAAGAAAAACTATACAAAGGAAAAGTGCACTTAAGCAATGCTTAATGGGCCCTTTTTTGTGCCATTTTACATTAGAATATGTTACCAAATCGTTCTCTTTTGGAAACAGTGATACTAGTGGATATTTCTAATTAAAAAGCACGATAAGCAACACCTAAATCAGCATGGATATGAAACAATTGAATATTTTAAATGTCCATGGACACCCTAAAAATCCGGAAAAGTCTTACCAAACCTTATTTTAGTTTCGTTTATGTAAATCAAGGCGAATAGATATTTAAATCGACACTTTAACAATCTGATGGTGGATCATAGTCAGGCGCGTTTGTGGAATGTAACTTTTTTGTGCTATATCTGTTTTAAAAAATGAAAGAAGTTGTGTAGTTGCCTGTAGCCATTATACTCAAACTAAGAAATTGGTACTCTTGCATTTGACAAAATATACACAATAAGAGTTTCATTGAATTTGAAATCTAAAAGGAGTGTTTATGTGGCTTTCAATACCTGTTTCATTGTCTTGCATAAATGTTAAAAATGTCTGACACTTTTATGAATGGCGCTAAACTCTCTTTACCCTACCGTAATCTTAAATATAAATACATACAAATATTTCTAAGCGGCAAGACTTTGAGTAAATGATAAAGAACCTGCCGATGTTTTACAGTGAGCACCTTTGAGGAATGTTTACCTGGGTAGAACCCACGTGACTATCAGTATTTTAAATAATTTATTCCACAAGTGGGTTCAACATGGGTCATACAGGTAAATACCTCTCATTTGCTATAGGAAAAACATTGTACTTTTTGTACATTTTCAATATTTTAACTACCAGCCTAATCGGGTACAAATTTTCCTACTTTCACACAAGTTTTATAAATGTATTATGCGTCTTTTGTAATTCGCACAAGTTTGTACAAAGTTAGGCTCATAGTAAACAAAAGCTTTAAAATGAATGTCCGTTTTCGATTTACTATAGAAAATCACAAATGTCGGCTGACCCCTGTCATATTCTGCGGTTTTGTTCTTTGTATATTCGTGAATTTCAGCGGTAAAATTTGTAGAATCTTACGGTTTAGAGATCAATTAATAATTGGGATGAAAATTTTTGCTTAAGTTGAATGTTTATTTTTTCACATTTTACCGGGGCCCATAAGTGCACTCGTTCTTTGCGAACAGAGCAAAAAACAAGGACAATGAAGTAGGGTCCGGTAATTACATTAATATCCAATATAAAAACAATCTCATCTTCTGTCTTAAATACCTCACAGGTGAAAAAAATTTAGGCAGATTACACAAACAGTATATTGGCAGACAAAGCACGTAACAACGTTATCTTTGTTCATTGTTTCAATTGTATTGTAAAGTTATAGAAAAAAATTATTCTGCAAACTCTTCAAAATTGTATGTCAGTTTTAAGTTTTTTTCCTTACATTTTTCAATTTTTCCATATGGATTCCTTACTTTCATTTTTTTTCCAGACAAAGCTACATAGTAAATATTCAATCAATCCTCTTTCATTTTTTCTCACTCAAACATTAATTTGGCTTTCTAAAGCGTCACAATGCACCATTGTAGTCTGAAATGATCAGACTCTGTCCTTAAAAAATTCTCACATTTAACACCGATAAATGAACGTGTATACCAAAATCGTGAAATATTTGTTTGTTTGTTTGTTTGTTTTTTGTGAATTGATACCGACGAAGATTTCGTTTTTTAAGCATGGCTTTTTGTCAGTTCAATTTTGGAATTCAAATGATTTTATATACAGACATCATTTGCATACAGTTGAAGCTAAACTATAAGTAATTCTAGTTCTAATAATTATAATAAACTAAAACCATGATATGATATTTAATCATACAAGTAAAACACAATCAAATTATTCCATAAAGTCCTATTAGACCTATTTAAAATAAAGCAGTACAATACAACATAGGACCAGAACAATCACAGGCGTCTAAAACATTAGAGATGAGACAAGGTACGATAGAGGAGTGAGTATCCCTTGCCGACCGGTCACACCTGTCGAGTGCCTCTTATCATGACCGGGAAATAACGGGAAAATCTGTCTTCAATTCAGTGTGTAAATATTAATGGATTAACAATTGGTTTGAAAAACGTCAGTCAGCATTGGACTCAATGATAAATATATATACTCACTGACAAGGTCGTTGTATCGACCATAAAACTAACGAAATGCTGATACTCAGAAGTGTTCGGCAAATCTGGTTTATTTGTTCCTGATGAGCATGAGGTGCATCCCCTATCTCCATAATGAAACAGGTGATCTAAATCGTTGACAAATGGGGCTCTAAATATGGATCATCATCTACAAATAGGAAAATTGTATTATTTGATGTAGTTTAATTTTTTGAAAATAAATACATGTACATATATACGAACGTGGTTAAAAGGTGTAATCTTTTGGAAAAATGTGAAATAATGTTGATTTAAAATTTCCTGAACATTTTTGCAGATCTAAAAGCTGGTGGGAAAACCACATATTTGATCAGGATTCTCTGATTTACACAATTCAATTCACTAAATTCAATTGTTTAAAATGTCTTTTACGGACAGTGACTTAACATGGCCATTTCTTTGGAACTATATTGGTTTTATGGATAAAACAATTAAGTTTAACTATTAAGTAAATAATCGTTTTGGAATTAAAAAATATAATCAAAGAAATCCGAGACACCGATGCCGACAGTATTACATAAGCTTCTAAAACTTTATTGAGGTGAGCTTTTAAAGTGACCTTAAATTTACATACTGACGATAAATGAGGTATAAAAAAAGAAAGGATACGTAAAAGTTACACTATTTATGATTTTAATATTTCTAGAGACAAATTCTTTCAATAAAAAATGCCACTATTGACTCAGGACAATTCAAGTAACCAGGATATGCAGTATTCAGTTTTGGATATGAAGTTCAAACGCGGAACTCGTTTTTATTTTAAATATGTGTACAGTGTAAAGCGTTACTAAGCAAAATATGGCGAGAATCACTCTTTCACTTCATATTCTTAGCATTGATTTATAATTTTTCAACTTCTTATATTTTCCCCTAAGCCGTATGTCAATGCGTTTAAGGTGCATCTGTACTGATGAACAAAATGAAGCTGCACAAGATACTCAAGTAATCAATGAAGGTACATAGACCTTTGTTTTTATTTTTAAAAAAATCAAAGACGAAACAAGATTAAAAGAGATAATCGTTACTGTTGCTTATCGAGGCTTCAAATATTTTTTACAGCGTAGAAAAAATGTTTTCAATATTTTATGAAGTCTTAGATATAATGACATTTGTTTCCTTCTCAACGAGTCAATAACTTTCTTGTTTTTCTTTTTGTACAATGACTTTAAAACAAAGTTTATTATAAATTAATCACAGGCATATGGTTCTTTCAAGATTAACAATTATACACTCTTAAGAAAGTAATAACTTAGTAGTTATTTTTTACTTGAAATAACAAAGATAAGTAAAAGATAATTACTAAGCATTTACTTAAAATTTTAAATCAATTACTGAAATATATGTCAATTACTAAAATCAAATGTTTTACTTGATTGTTGTATTTCAAAGAATTGTTTTACTTACACTCTAAAAAAGTTTTACTTAGTAATTTATATTTACTTAAATTTGTGTGTATAAGTAATCACATTACATGGTCCTTGCTTACATTAAACCACTATATACTTTACAAATAACTATTGCCAAAATATTTTTTAAATTGTATTTGATTGGTTTACTTAAAACAATAAATTATACTGAATCAAGGAGAATTCAGAGCAGTTGCAGTACAAATAATTACTTAAATGCGGTAGTCTAATCACTATCGGGATTGAATTCTTGAAATGTCGGGCTTTGTGATCAATTAATTGTAATAGACCGCCAAAATATATAATTTTGGCTTCCATATTGTTTGGAAAGACGGAAAGAGAATGTCTTGAAGAGGGGATTTGCTGACCAATAAGCCTGAGATTGAATTGCTTTATCTTCCAAAAGATGCAGATATTAATAAACAGTAGGTAGCATATTTTTAAATATACATGTGCGTCGGTTAATTAATGCTGTTCATCTGCTACATGTGCATTTCAGCCACATTTAATTCAGTCAGCTCAAAGTCTCGATATAGCACAATTGAGTGGGGTTTTTTTTTTGGACGGGGTATCCTTTTGCACTGATTATAACCTTACATTTTTTTGTAGAAGGAAGAGAATAAGTGGTCATTATGACTTTAACCATGTTAAAAGGGTTTTAAAGCTAGTCCAGGAAAGTTTATCTATGAGGTATATACATGTAAATCTTTTTCTTATTTTAGGAAAAGCTTTATCAAAGGAAATTGTATTACAATTAAAATTGCTGCAATAAAATTATCACAGATGCCATTATTGAGCAGCTGTTGATTAATTATTGTAAACAAATAGATATAAATCGAGGAAACTAAACTTGTATATGTCAAGGTTTATAAAAGGTTAGAAATTATATTTTTTTAATTATTGCACCTTGAAACTAAAGTGCGTTTTTAAACTGATAGGTATTACCTATTGACCCAGTGCAACCAATAAACATTTAACATGCAGTCACCTTACCAGTAATGAAAAAGTCAAGAACATGTTTATTGGACTGATGGGTATGAAACACAGCCCTTGGATATTAAAAGACTAAAATTATAAGCTGTTCTTTATAATGATTTAAAACTGTAGCTGGTGATTGTAATGTAATTAAGATCGAGAAAAGAGTCTACTCACTGTACATCTTGTTAGTAAATATTCACAAAACTGTGTTCAAATACTTAATAATGTTGTATTTTTTTGACACCACTTGTCCAAAGATAGGATTCAATGCATTGGTCATGAAGATACAATGTAATGTGTACATTTTTTCCTTCAGTTAAATTTTTTGCACCTTATAATGTAGTAAATGCATATAACTTTACACATTGTTGATGCATAGTGTTGTAAATTTTTATAACTATGTATGTATGCATTATGTAGCAGTACTTTAGGCCATTTGGATATCCATATGATATTGATTATAATGAATTTTTATTATAAAATTCCAAAGCTGATTCTTTACATAATTAGGTAATTCTTGCAGTGTTTCTAGTAAACAATGTAGAGTTTAGTAAATATGATAAGTATTTCATTTACTTAGTATTCTTTTAAGTAATAATATTCTAGATTTTAATTAATTTCAGTATTACATTTACTTAGTGATAATTCATAAAATTTAATAAACAGAAAGCATATTATCTCTAAATTTAGTAATAATGATTTAGCAAAAATGAGTAGTTCATTTAATAAGTAATATCATTCCTATTGTTCAAGTAATATTCTCATGATTCTATTGATACTTAGTAAATCATTTTATAAGTAAATGAATTCATCATTATTACTAATTATGTTTACAATTACTAACCATGATAGTCATTTACTTGCTATTCTGACTAAATGGATTACTAATAATTACTTGTTTTTCTTAATGTAATATCTTATTTTAAAAACAACAAGTAAAACGTTTTTTAGAGTGAATCAACATTTCTTTGCATTATGAGCTAATTATGTAAGAACAGATCCATAAAATATACAGTTATCGACTGGGCATGAGGGCAACTTACGATTTGTAGGACCTGAAGGTGATGTTGCCCGAGGCCGTAAGCCAATATGGCAACATTTTCAGCATCAAATCCAACAAACCCTATGTTGCCCAAGCCCAAGTCTATATCTGTTTTGTTATACCCTTCACTTAAGATTAAATCAATACACACTGTTTTATCAATTCCTCTACATTTATATGGAAAATTTCGGCTTAATCAATAAAAATAAAACCATAACTAAAAAAGAAAATAATTAGTAATAAAATTAATATCACAATTTTTTTATTCACAAAACATATTCTTACAGTGTCTCTGTCTTTTCAAAACTAGCATTTTGTCTTAGCATTTAAGGTCAGTCATCTAATGACTGCACTCAAAAAAAAAGATCTGTTGATTGTAGTTGTTTAAGGGGGCCGACTATAGTTTTATTGTGTGAAAACTACAATAGCGAAACTCTTCATTTTTATGCCATATATAACTTACATTAACTTCAGTGTACATGCAAAGTTTGGGGGAGATCTACCGTCCAGGTATTTTTGAGGGACCGTCTCAAAATACAGACACATTTACTCTAGGATTATATAGGAAAATGCCAATTTTTAGCACTTTAAAGCAAATTATACACATACTACAATAGATATTTTGTTCAAACTATAATATTTGATGAGTAATACTATATTATACAATATATGTAAGAAACACAAAATTCTACCGTCTTGTTATCAGAGACGGCATCTCAAAATGCAAAAAAATTAGCAAATTTTACTATTTTCATAGAGTATTACAAAATATGACGTACACAATGGGTTCACGTGAAAACATAATAAAATTATTGGAGATATTCTCAAATTTCTATATTTTAAATTTCAAGATCGTATGTTTATTACTTTTTCTTTAATAATATTTTTATTACCCCTTTCTTTATGAGCTACAGATTATCATAACGTCAAAAGCACAATGCAACGACGTCAACCTACCTATCAATTGCAAAATCGGTTAAAAAATCAGTTATATCAAATTGTAATTACATTTTTATACCTATAATTTCTTAATTTTGTTTAATTTTAATAATTAAGCGAAAAAAGTTGCATTAAAACAGTAATTACGCTTCATTTTACTATGATGGGCGAAGTATTGCGCAATGGAAACTATAGTCGGCCCCCTTAAGTCACATTCGTGAATTTTTCATTAACACAAGGAATTCACCAAATGCGAGTGAAGTGCTTCAAAGTTGGACCTATACTTGTTGACTAAAATATCCAAAACCGGAATTTTTTTTAATTCATCCAAAAGTATTACATGTAATTATCACATTTATGAAGAAATACTTGAACCAGAAAGATATCTTCTTCATATGCCTAGATAAAAATTAATCTTATGTAAATTTAGATGAAACAACTTACTTATTGAAAGTGGGAGATTGAATGGTCTCCCAAGAGAACAAAGGATTTGTACTTTATATGATCTTTATAATATTGGTGATGAATATCACTATGTTTTTGAATGCACACAAAAGGAATATATCTCAAACTTTCTCACATGCAGGCCAAATATAGAGAAATTCAAACAACTTTTTTTCAACAACAAACTGTTCAGTATTGAAAAAAATATGTAAATTTTTAGTGATTGTCAAACAAATCATAGATAGAAATAACTGATTTAAATCTTAAATGACGTTTTATACGATTTATTATACATATTCTTTTCCTATGTGTATCTTTTCCTACCATCCTCTCTACAATGTATGATTGTACATTTAAGAGAATTAAAGAATATATTTTCTCAAAATGACTGAAAGCATGCATTTTCATTGCTCTTGCTGAAAAATTTCAAATAAAGGTTACGAAGCAGATGCAAATATGCCCTAAATCAGGCTAATGCGTTCCACAATTAGGAATAATAGTTCTTTGAACGGTGGTCCAAGCGTAACTACACTCCGCCAGATTAGAGAAAATTCGACCAGGCCAGGCACTTAAAAATGCCTAAGAATATTTCTTTCGCTCAGATCAAGAGATTGATCAGCCTAAAGCATTATAAAAAGCTAGCTGCAAATTTTATACACGGCGGACTAACACGTTATAGTTGGATGGTCGGAAGGAGGGATGTTTTAAGAGGTATGTGTTACTTTCTCTAGGGTTTAAGGATATCATCCAACGTCTTAATCAAATATCAGGTGTTTTTAATTGTTTTACCTTACTGTATTCATTTTAATCTTATCTTTAAACTTACAAAGTGTAGCAAATCTAGCTGGAGCGGATCACACATATAATTTTAATTAGAATTACTCTTATGCTACCACCAAGTAAGACCAAAGCGTTTGAAGATGTTCAATGATTGACGTGTCATAGGTTTTCCGATATAATAACTGTGTTAATGGCTACATTTTGAATATGGACCCAGGAGAATTGTCGTTCAACATACACTATTACATTCATGATAATTAATTAAATAGATAATAAATAGTGTTTCAATCAGCTGTTTCATTTACTATTGGAGGTGCGCAGAAGATTCCTTGTCTCTGTAATTATTTCAGATTCATTATTTTTTTTTACATGTATGTCGGAAAAAAAACTTTGAACAATGAAATTTATTGCCACAGCATTTGTCCTTTTTATGAATTCGATTGTCGTTGTTCTCTGCGTAGAAGATGGTGTGATCGACGTTATAGATACCATAGGTAACCAGATGTGTCTTAACAGATGTGGCCAAATCAGTGTCTGTCTGTCCGTGGAGTATAACAAAGAAAAACTTCGATGTAAATTGTTGAGTGCACCTAGTGTTAATAAAGAAATTACACCTACACAACTTTGGAATGGGACAGAATGTCAAAAAAGAATCCAGGTAATAAAGTAATGTTTGAATATTCGTCCACGTACATGTTTTATGATTTTGTTAAAATTTATTTTCTACATGATGTATCATGTATTTCAGCTATTTTCACGTCTATACTATTGCAATGGAAATTTATATATACAAAATTATTTTAAAGTATTCATTGCGTTATATCTTCATATTAAAATGACGGAATGCAAATTTCTCAGTATCTAATTAAGAAACTCGTACATATTATTTAAAAGATTACTACACTTTAAGACTTTATGATTAACATATAATCTACAACTTTTACTTAATCAAACTAAATAAAAGTATGTATTTGCAAAGCTGTTTTCAAGGGGAGGGGTCAACACAATTAAGCATTGAATTAATATTTTTGGCTGTCTTCGGTCCTATAACACACCTGGTCGTGCCGACAAATTGAATACCGCGCGTTAGCGCGGTATGATAAATTTGTTGGCATGGCCAGGTGTGTTATAGGACCGAAGACAGCTAAAAATATTAATTCAATGCTTATATTTACATTCTCTAATTTTCCTGCTTCATAATTACTGATTTAGTTAATCTTTAATGTGAATTTAGCGTCCTTCAAATCTGACGTGGTTAATAGACGTAAGAGCCGTTTGTGACGTCAGATGACGTAGCAAAGTTAAATAACGCAAACAAACATTGCGAGGAAAAAAGTGACAAATTAATTTTAAACGCACATTTGTAGTAATTTTACATTAATTTAACAGGATGATATATTTTGATTAAATTGAGTCAACACATTGTACATTTTGGTCTTCCTAGATTATAGAAAATGCATATAGTACCTACTGTGTATTCTAACGCGCGGTGACAAGGTTTCGCATGTGTTATAGAAATTTGAACGTCGTGGATTTCAAATGGATTTGATAAGGAAAAATACACGTAATGTAAATATTTTCCTTTATCTTCGTGCGATAAAGAGGACGCCCACTTTTATAATGACTTAAATTTATACATAGTCAGCACATATTTTTCTGTTGTTCTCCTTTTAACAGTAATGTATACTTGTATTAACAATGTCGTGTTAAAAGGGGATTAATTAATAGACTAATATTTCCATTTTTAATTTTTTTTCTCTTTGATAACTCTGAAAGTTAGTGGAGTTTATTTCTTGATAATTCTATCTGCTTTCGTCCGTCCTCATGCGTCGTGCGTAAACATTTAAACATGTTCAGCTTCTTCTCTGAAACCGCTGAATCAATTTCAACCAATTTTGGCATATAGCATCTGTGGGTGAAGGGGAACAAAAATTGTGAATTTCATGGTCTCTGCCCCCCTGGGGCCTAGGGGTGGGGCAAAAACCACTAAAATTAGTGCAATCTTTAAAAATCTTCCTCTTTACTCTTGGACATCAAGCAGACAATCTGTTGGTATGATTGTAATAAGCATTGAGTCCTCTAAAATAATTGTGAAATTTATGGCCCCAGGGTCAGGGTTCTAGTGCTAGGGTGGGACTATATTGATTATATAGTGAAAATGCTTTGAAAATCTTCTTCTCTGCTCCTGGGTATCAAATAAACTGACTAAGTACATAGTTGTGATGAGCAAGAGTGTCTCTACCAAAATTGTGAATTTTATGGCCCCAGGGGTCAGGAGTTCTGATAATAGGGCGGGGCTCTATTGATTACATAGTGAAAATGCATTAATTCTTTGAAAATCTTCTCTCTGTTCCTAAGTATTAAATAAACTAATTAAGTACATAGTTATGATGAGCAAGAATGCCTCTACCAAAATTGTGAATTTTATGGTCCCAGGGTCAGTGGTTCTGGTCTTAGGGTGGTGCTCTATAATGATTATATAGTGAAAATGCATTATTTCTTTGGAAATCTTCTTCTCTGTTCCTAAGTATTGAATAAACTAATTATGTATATAGTTATGGTGAGCAAGAGTGCCTTTACCAAAATTTTGAATTTTATGGCCCCAGGGTGAGGGGTTCTGGTGTTAGGGAGGGGCTCTATGATTACATGTAAATAGTGAAAATGTATTAAATCTTTGAATGAAAATCTTCTTGTCTGCTCTTCGGTATTAAATAAATTAACTAAGTACATAGTTATGATGAGCAAGAGTGCCTCTTTCAAAATTGTGAATTTTATGGTCCCAGGGTCAGGGGTTCTGGTGTTAAGGCGGGGCTCTATTGATTATATAGTGAAAATACATTAATTCTTTAAAAATCTTCTTCTCTGCTTCTGGGGATTGAATAAACCAACTAAGTTAATAGTTATGATGAGCAAGAGTGCCTCTTTCAAAATTGTGAATTTTATGGCCCCAGGGTCAGGAGTTCTAGTGCCAGGGCGGGACTATATTGATTATATAGTGAAAATGCATTAATTCTTTGGAAATCTTCTTCTCTGTTCCTGGGTAACAAATAAACTGACTAAGTACATAGTTATGATGAGCAAGAATGCTTCTACCAAAATTGTGAATTTCATGGCCCCAGGGTCAGGGGTTATGGCTCTATAATGATTGTATAGAGAAAATACATCTATGTAAATCTTTTCCTCTACTCCTGGGTAATAAGCAGATAAACAACCTATATAGTTATGATGTGCAAGGACTCTTCTTCCAGAATTGTGAAATTCTAGGCCCCTGGTTCTAGTGTTTGAGTGTGGTAGGGGCAATTCTGATTATTGCTGAATATTACTGATTAGTTGAAACGCATTTTTTGTTCCCCTACCCTGCTTATGGACATTAAGTAAACAAACTAAAAAATTGTTAAGTGTATAGTTATGATTAGCAATGGTGCCTCTTTCAAAATTGTGAATGCCATAGCATCTAGTTTAAAACATGAACATGAACCAAATTCAATCATTTGAAAGTTGTTGCATGATGCATGATGCTCAGGTGATATTTAAGGCCCATGGGCCTCTTGTTTGAGATCGGCCACTGCTGATCTTTTTCTTTTCTTTTTTTTTTTTTTTTTTTTGTTTTAATATGCAACACCATTTATTTCTGATTATGTTTTTAAAGAGGATTTTTTCGGGGTTTACTTATTCTTAATAAACACCTACTTTTTTCAGGTTAATGTTTGTGAAGAGACCATTCAAAGTGTTTACCTTTCCTCCGGAAAACTGTTTTGCTTACCAAAAGGTTCATATAAATATTTGTATTCCTTTGTTTCCTATTAATATTAAGCGTTAAAATTATTCAAGTAATTTGAAGTTCATTTTTTCTTTCAATCTAGAGCAATATAGAAATGTAGCTTTAAGAAAACCAGCCAATTTGTCTTCTGTATGGAGATCGGATTCAGATGCATTTAACGCTGTTGATGGTATAGGAATCGTCACGGTCAGTGGGCCAGAGCACTGTGCTCACTCTGATGGTTATGAACGCAATCCCCACCTAACAATTGACCTACAGAACCTGTTCTACATTGATCACCTACTTCTTCTAACAAGAGGAGATACGAGTGGTAAATCTTTAATCAAGTTTTTGAACAGATATATATAGCAAAATACCAAAATCCATGAGAAAATAAACTAACAAGAGGAGATAAGGATGGTAAATCTTAATTCGAGTTTTTGAAATGATATACAACTGTAATATATAGAAAAATACCAAATTAAACTATTTGTTAAAAAAATGGAAAAGCCTGAAGCCCATGAGCGAAATAAACCTTTCATATTTGTGAGAATTAAACTTCTTAAATGTTT
Organism: Saccostrea cuccullata; assembly: GCF_032062105.1. NCBI lineage: Eukaryota > Metazoa > Mollusca > Bivalvia > Ostreida > Ostreidae > Saccostrea > Saccostrea cuccullata. The sequence goes on along the minus strand of NW_026922108.1, from coordinate 92,757 downwards.
TGTAGAATATTTTTTGCATAATTATATTTTTCATCGTCAATCAGACGAATTCTGGACAACTCGCTCCCTAGAGAACTCGCCACCTATTCAGGACAACTTTAAATAATGTGGGGTGATTTGTCTTGGGAGCAAGTCCTGATTCCAATAAGTCAATTCTTTTTTTTACGAAACTATCAGATATATTGTACATGACATTGTTTAGGTAAAATATACAACAATAGTATTTCTATCTGAAATTGTTAATTACACGAGCAATCAGAAACAGTAATTATAACAATAATATGAATACACTTTTTATCTTTGTTTTAAGCGGAGTTTTTTCATGACGTTGAAGTCCGGATAGGAAACCTGACTATTTGGGAGGAGATGAAGACCTGTGGTCTGTTTAGCGAGACTGCAGAACTTGGTCAGTGGTATAAAATCCAGTGTGCCTCCTGCCTTGTCGGCCGATTTGTAACAATAAAGATTACTGGGGATAGAATGATGACAGATCATGATGGAAATTTGCTAAGCTTATGTGAAGTTTCCGTCTGGGGAAGAAGATACTACAATTCATAAGAATATATATCGCCAAATACTGGCAGTTGTAATATATTCTTTCTGATATTAACAATTATACAGAATCTTCTTCATATATAGTGAAATCTCCGTATCTTTTGTATCAACTATTTCCTCTAGAGATGCCATCCTCACAAAAATACTAAAGTAAATCATAAGGGACACAACAGTATCTGAATGGTTAACTGGAAAAAGAAATAATTGATAAACTGTGATAACTATCTACAGTGTATGTAGTATTGTTAAAGGTCTAACTAGTGGCATTAAGTGAGATTTCTTTATTTTATTTCATAAACCTAAAAAATCATTGCAGCTGATCCCTCCTCTGATGCTTTGCTTCCCTTCTATCTTGTAATTGAATTTTGAGCTGGAATACTAATCGTTATCTCCACACATTCGACTGCATTATACTTTTTTGCAAGCTAAGATTTCAAAACTTCCTATAAAATACTAGCGCATGAAATGAATGAAGATAACGAACAGTATTCAAGCTAAAAGTCAATTGCACAATTCAAATCAAGGGCAGAACAAACACAGACCTCTAAAATATCAGAGGTTGGAACAGGTGCCATAGAGGAGAGAGCATCCCCTGCTAACCAGTCTTATTTGCAGAGTGACCCTTGTCATGATCAGAAAATAACGAAAAAATCCTTCGACAATTCAGTGAAACATATGGAGATAGAATATTCAAGATCAAAAGTCCATTAAACAATACAAAATAGGAGCAGAGCAAACACGGACCTCCAAATCATCAGAGGTGGGATCAGGTGGTATGTTGGTATGAGCATCCCCTGCCGACCGGTCAGACTGTTTTTTAACAACATAATTTTGCAAATGACCGATGACAGTGTAAGTAAATTACGAGTTCCATTTTTATTTAAAAGCGGTTGTCAATGATATCAAAAAGCTTGGATTTCACTTCATCGTGGGGAATGGTTGTTTATAAAGTTGAAAAGTCGTACGTAAGTTTTTAAGCCGTTGGATCTTGGTAAAATCTGGTGATTTCAAATTATCCAAAAGTTCCTTAGAATTTTGAGATATCCACATCTGATTTACACCACTTCTTGAATATATTGTTGTACAGTACTCTTGAAGTTTCTCCTTCACTGGGTTAATATCTATAAGTGAGGAGTAAATAAAGAGGGTTGGTTGAACATTTATTGGAACCCGCTATATATCTTTGTTGTTTGTAAGGATTTTTATTAAGTTTCGGAATCCAGTATATACATGTACATGTATATATGTAGTAGTTTAAATTCATTTTGGTTTTTGGATGTAAAAAATATTCAAAACCGACGTGATTTTAAAAACTTTCTTCCTTAGGAAGAGATGTATGAGTATAAGTTAGATTACCCTTTGTAGAATTAATATAATGAGCCTTACAAACGAAGACATTGTCGTTACCTGCTTAATCAGTAGGAACCAGTACGTATTGACCTTTAATCTATCTTGTATATATTGCTGCATAAGTGAAGGAAGTTTATGATTGAAAAGTTAGTCATCAAGTTTATCATAAAGCTTTGTTGTTTATCATTAAACTCTTTATGTATATATTAATACTGATTTTACCGCATTGTCACACCGGTGTGTTATAACAATATTGTCGCTGAGAGACCACTGTTTTGTAATCGTTTCTAGTCATGTTTTTTCTATTGATTTTGGTATGTCTCCCAATTAAATTCTTTTGTAAATGTTTTTGTGGATTAAATTTTTTTTCACTTAAATAAATAAGTTTTTTTTACCATTAACATATTTTCGGTTATGAATGTTGGAAACAAACATAGCTTTTATGTTGCCTTGGACTACCAGTAAGGTTTTAACATATACAGGGTGACCCAAAACATATGTTACACCTTTAATCATTTTTTTTCTTCCAATTATTTATTCAATAACATACAATATAACAGTGAGGTTAAACTTCCGCAGAAGCCCTCTGATAATACCTCACTAGGGGTGCCAGGAGCTCCCTGGATCGATATAGTATTATGTAATATATCTCCAAAATTTGAACAGAATTTTTTCACATTATGCTAATATAAAATTATTGACGCTTCATTTTCATACATATCTCAAAGCAAATTAGCACCATTTTTACATATGATAACAAAGTATACGTTTAACACCATTATACTAATATATGATTATTGACGCTTCATTTTCATACATATACATAAATATCTCAAAGCAAATTAGCACCATTTTTATATATAATAACAAGGTATGCATTTAACACCAATAGAAATATGACCCTTGTTGCAGTGGAGATTGTGTGGAAAAAAAAAAGAAAGAAGTCTATATCAATCTCACTGTAACTAGTATTTAGGGCCAGGTCACCCTCAAATACGGGTCTTTTTGTGTTTTACAACCTATAAACAAGATCAATATGTAGAGTTTTGTGATAATAAAATTAGATTATAATAATACATCAGAATGAATGAATTTTACAAAGACATGAATATTTTTCCTCACATACATAGTTTGAATCTGGCATTACATTTTCATTTGATGATCTATTAATTTATTCATTTTGAACATATTTTAAACATAATGTTTCCAGTTACATGAAAAATAACATAGCAAAAAGGAATAAATAAATAAAAAAAAATAGTGTGCCGTATAGTGGACTTCTATGTGTGAATACATGTATATATAGTTTATCACGGCAGCAGATAATACCGAGAGAAAAAAAAAACAAAAACCTAGTGTGCCAAGCCCATATAGTTAATTAATGAATGTGAATACATGTATGTATAATTTATCACGGCAGCAGATAATGCCAATAACCCTATAACTGCATGGTATTAGAATCCCAAGGAATTTTGAAACATATGATTTATTTTCTCTTTGAATTTTGTCAAATCCTGTGATTGTAATAGTAAAAAATTCGATTTCATTTCATTTTTGAATGCATTTTTAATACTGTAGTCAGTTATTTTTAAATTATCATATTTAATTTTATTTCTTGTTTTCCATATGACCCATTTATAAATACATATTAAAATGTTGATAACGGTTCTTTGGGTTTTCGGTTCCTTCAAGTATCCTAATATTATTGTTTGTTGGTCAATTTGTAAAGTTCCATTTAGTTGTAGTACATTTTCAATTATATCTTCTAGTAACTTGAGTGTTGTTTTCACTTTTGCGCAATGGAAAAAGAGGTGTTGTTGATTTTCTTTATGATTTTTACACAAGTTGCAGAAACCATATTGGATAGTCCGATTTTACATAATTTATCTTCAGTATACAATATATTATGCACGCATTTCCATTGGAATTCTTGAATTTTATTTTTAACTTTCAATTTTGAAATACTGTCCCAAACTAGGTCCCACTGTATGTTATTTTGATAAATATTTTCCCATTTTTCTTGACATTTTGGAATTATTGTCTTGTTCAATATTTTTTCTATGTTCTTTAACTTGATATCTTCAAAGGTTACCACTTTATTACTATCTCTTTTTATGAGTAAATTATTATTCAGTTTATAAGAGAGTTTTATTTCGCTATTAAATACTGAGTTGTTATTTTTCAATATTGGATAAAACTGTTTAGGAATGGCTGATTTTATTTTACTATATTCAAATATCCAACATCTTTTGTCTAATAATTCATTAAAAATGGTGTCATTATATTTAAAACAATTTTCCACATCATTCCAAATGTCTTTAATTTTCAATAAACCACTTTTAATAAATGATTCCACATATAGGTTTTTCCCTTGGAATTGTATAAGTTTATTACCAAAAAGTGATAAGTTAAGTATTTCCTCTCGATTCTCTGGCTCAAATTTTGACTGAAATTCGCTATATGCGATGAGTGCTTTTTTATAAAAAATAGACATTTTATTTAAGAAAATTGGAGATAAATCTGAACAAGTGCATAAGAAATATTCCTGACTTGAATGCATATCTTTACTCCGTAACCAGTATTTACCAATAGCATTCCATGTTTCTAACTTTGAATGCATGATTTTATAAATTGTTTTTATTTGTTTACTTTTTATAAAATTAAAGATATTTGTCATATTCATCCCTCCTTCATTCTTGCTTAAGCAGCACACATTTCTGTCAATTTTATTCAATTTATTATCCCAAATAAAAGACCAGACAATATCGTTTAATTGTTTTGCATATTTATCCGGTATTCCCCTCATTTCGATTTCATAGCCAATAACTGGAATTATTAAATTTTTTATTATCAAGGTTTTCCCTTTGAATGTAAGGTTCCTAGTTTTCCAGACATGCAAGCTGTTCATTATTTTTTCTATTTTTTCCAACCAAATTGCATTAGTATCAATACCATATCCATGATATACCCCCAAAGTTTTTATATTAGTTTTTATCCACTGTATCTTTTTAAATTTTGGTGTTTTACCTTTTGATTTGCCAATAAACAGGCCCTTTGTTTTTGAGAAATTGATTTTTGCCCCTGAGGCTTTTTCATATATTTCTAACACATTGAAGGAATTTATTATAGATTCTTCGTCCTTATTAAATAGCTGAGTATCGTCTGCGAACATATTTATTTTACATTCTATGTGTTGTTCTTCATAAGGAATTAAAATGCCCTTTATCTGCGGATTTTGCCTAATTGCGCAGGCCATAGGCTCTATTTGAAGAACATAAAGTAATGGAGCTATAGGGCAACCTTGTCTTGCAAATCCATTAGTTTTAATGCATGTTTTTGATTTAATAAGTAGCATTTTTATCCAATCGCAATATTTTTCACCAAAGTTAAATCTTTTTAATGTTGCTGCTATCCAGCCCCATTCAATTCTATCGAACGCTTTTTGTTGATCTAGAAATATAATTGCTCCTTCTAAATCTTCATTATCAGCATAATCAATAATATCTTGAATCAGTCTATTTGCATCACTTATGTTTCTGCCTTTAACAAATCCTTTTTGGTCTGGATGAATTAATTTTGGTAGTACTTTTTTTAATCTCTCGGCGAGTATTTTAGCAATAATTTTATAATCATTGTTAAGCATTGTTAATGGTCTCCAGTTTTTTATATCTTCTCTTTCATTCCCTTTATGTATTAATGAAATTACTCCTTTTGTTTGTGAGTCACAAAGTGTGGCCCTATGAAATATGTGTTTTAGAACTTTTGAAAATTCATTTTTAATTACATCCCAGTATATCTGATAAAAGGTTGATAAAATCCCATCTTCACCGGGAGATTTATTTGGCTTTAATGACATCACTGCTTGATATATTTCTTTATCGGTTATATCACTATCGAGCATGTTTACATCATAATCGTCTAATTATGTTCCCCAAACGAAGTTGGGGAACATATTGTTTTTACTCTGTTTCTTATTATTATTATTCTTATTATTATTATTATTATTTTTCTTCCTGGGAAAATCTTTTCCACGAGTGATCTTGTAAACTACACATCCGACTTAGGTGAAACCTTTTTAGGGTAAGTAGGCATGTTATGTAGATTTGCGGACTCAAGGTCATTTTGCGCGCACGTGCTTGCAAGAGCGCGCACGTGCAAAACTTAAAATGACCAATATATAATGGATATAACCGTAACTTTTCTATTTTGTGACGAAATGTTTTGAAACTTATAATGTAAAGATATACTAGATGCAAGATGACATGGTCAAAATAGCGAGATCGCACGCGCATGCACGTGCACTTCGCTTTGATTGGCTGAAACTAAAGTCTCAATATCTTTTTTGTTTTACGTCATAATCCTTTGAAATTTTGAACATAGTCATACATTATATAAATACAGCCTGTAATATAAGATTTGTCATGAAAGCATGTGCATGCACATGTGCTTGCAAAAGCTCCACGTGCAACACGAGAAATGTCCAATATAATTGATACAGACGTAACTATTTAAATTATTGATGAAATGCTTTGAAATTCATATTATAAGTATATATTAGAAGGATAGACAAAATGACATGGTCAAAAAAGTAAGATCTCACGCGCATGCACGTGCGCTTTCTGATTGGCTGAAACTAAAGTCTCAATATCTTTCTTGTTTCTTGTCATAATCCTTTGAAATTTTGAACATAGACCTACATTATGAAGATCTATATATATATAAGTTAATTTTCATGAAAGCATGTGCATGCCCGCGTGCTGCAATCTGATTGGCTGAAACTTTAAATGGCTATATCTCCTTTGTTTTTTGACGAAATGCTTTGAAATTTAAAACATAGTCATGCATTAGGATATACTACAATATGGTGTAGAAAAAAAATCATGAAATCACGCGCATGCACGTGTGCTGCAATTCGATTGGCTTAAACTTGAAATGGCTATAACTCCCTTGTTTTTCAACCAAACAGGATGGAATTTAAATATATATATTCCTGATATATGTACTCCTACAAAATTTAAGGTCATCATGCACGTGCACGCATGCATGCATTTGAAAAAAATGAACTGAAAAATACGTTTGGAAGATATTTTTCATACTTTTGGACTGAATTTTGAATATATTGTATATTCAGATATGTAGATAGTGTAGACAAGATGATATAATCATAACGCACATGCATTTACATGCGCATTTGATTGGTGCAATGCTAAAATTTGAATATAATTGGTATTTCTGAGAAAACGTTGTTAAAGTCAAAAATGTACAGATGCTTTCTTAATTAATAATGCTTACAGGGAATATGGCACCAAAAAGGGAGTTGGGGAGCGTTTGGGGAACATCTGTAACGGTTCCCGTTACAATTAGCACTAGTTTACATTGCACTTCCGCTAATAATAATTCCCCACTTTCACTATCCCATCCTTCCGTATTAAATAATTTGTAATAAAAATTAATTTGCTCTTCGATGATTGAATCAATGTCAGTTTTATAGGTACCATTTTCTGTTTTTATTCTATTCCATAATTTTTTCTCTCCATTACTCTTTTCTAATTGAAAGAAATATTTCGAAGGAGCTTCTCCTTCTTTGAACCATCTACATTTTGATCGTATTATTGCCGCTTCTGTCTTATCTATATAAATTTCCTTTATTTTTTGCTCAAGGTCATTTTGATACTCTTTATTAGTTGTAGGTTTGTTTTTAATCTCTTCTAATTCTTTTTCTAATTTCTCAAGTTTTTGTTTATTAACGTTTAATTTTTTTGACATCTCAATACACAATGTTTTTATCTTATATTTAGTTAAGTCCCACCAGTATAGAATATCCTGACAATTATCTAAGCTTTTCTTGTAATTATCCCAAAATTCAACAAATGTTTTACGGAAGTCTTCGTTTGTTAATGTTTTATGATTCATTGTCCATAACCCTGGACCTCTTTGGATATTGTCTATTTGTATTTTCAATGTTGTCAAATCGTGATCGCTAAATGGGAAATGGACAATAGAACAATTGTTTATTTTGTGTAGTATATTTTCACTTGTAAGGAAAAAATCTATTCTTGATTTTGAATTGCCCCTGTGAAATGTGTAACATCGTTTTTCCGGGTTTCCTTCTCGCCAAATATCCTGCAATTCGCATCGTTTAATTAATTCATTAAGTTCTGATACCGCAATATCATTTCGTAAGGGCACGGGATACCTGTCAAGCTGTTTATTTTGTGTGCAATTAAAGTCACCGCATATAATTTTATAATGAGTTGTTTCGTCAAATTTTAGTGAGTTAAAATACTGTTTTCTGTCAACTCCGTTATTCGGTGTGTAGATACATTTAAGGAGGCTCTTAATCACAAATGAAAAGTCATTATTGTTTATGCTAACAGTTTTTCATTTTTTATATCTTTATATGGAGCTTTCCTTTAAAGGAGATTGAAATAGTCTCTGGCTGTCAGAAATAATTTTTGTGAAATTTTTTGTGAAATTCGGGCTTTGTGATCATGAATAACATCCCCACACCCCGTGATTCGCTAGACCAATTATTCCAAATAGAATTTGACCCTTTAAATGTTTTCCATTCATTTTCCCACTTTTGTGTTTCATTATCTGTCCCATGTGTTTCTTGTAAACAAATTATATCGTATTTACGTTTACTCAACCATGAAAAAATACACATTCTTTTTTTCTTATCTCGTAGTCCGTTAACATTAAGAGAAGCTATTTGTAGAGTCATTTTAAGTGATAATATAATCTTATTAAGATTATTTTTTTAGACTAAAAAAAAAAAATACCAGGAAAAACGAATGAAGAAAAAAAATAATATGTACAATATATATACAGGTAGTAATATGTACATGGTAACCAGTCTATGTAACAAAAATCACATTGCTCAGCTCTGTTATTTATAGTTTACATTTTCTGGATTTTACCCTGCTTTTCGGTAGAAGTTGGGGTATTTGAGCTTAACTTCCGTTTTGTAATACTAGGGGTACGAGGAGGACCGTTCGCGGAACAATTGTAATTTCCGAAAATTTCGGCAATTTTCTCGGCTCCTTCGCTACTGACATGCACACCGCTGGGGTCATTGCTGTCATACAGTGCTCTAGTAGCAAGCCCTTGGTCATTTATGAATGTGCTGCACACGTCAATCACTGATAGTAATTTATTTTTTTCACACAATTTTTCAAGGAATTTATTCACATGCCAAGTGTTGTTGTTCATTTTTTTAATCGCGGCGCTTTTTCCTTTCCTGGGTATGACTGTGCATACTGCAATTCGAGCCTCGGGGAAAGTTTCCTGAATCTTGTTAAGACCCATCATTACATTGCCGGTTAAATCCCCGATTTCGTCTTGACATCTGGTAACATCATTTGTTCCTAAATGAACGATTACGTTTTCAGGTGTAGTTTCGTCTAATTTTTTCTTAGCGTATTCGAGTAATTGTGACACGTTTTCGTAGGATGACCCAGAGACCGAGGCGTTTAAGATATTTGGTGGAAGCTTTTGAATGCGCTTGCAGTTAGACTCCCCCAGAATTACGGTATTGATCTGATCGTCATGCGTGCCTGCTTCCGTACTGTCAGGTTCGCTTCGTTGGTCTTCGTCGTTTAAAGCCTCTCTGCCTTCATTGATATCTGCGGCATATTTACCATACTTTTGTACCATTTTTTCAGATAGTATCTCGCAGTTTTCCTTACTATGTCCCTCTTCTTTACAATATCTGCACACAGGTTCATTTTCACAGTCTTTGGCTAAATGACCTTGTTTGTTACAATTAAAGCAAATTGTTTTGTTTATGGATTTGTGTAGGCATTTGTACGAGGGGTGATCAGATTTTCCGCAATATGGACATTGCGTGCGATTATTATCCGCAAAGATTCTGACCTCGTGATCTCCGAATTTTGTTCTATTTGGTAGAGTAGGTGCACAGTTTAATATTTGCAAGTAACGTGTACCATTTTCAATCGACGTATTTTTAATAGTGCCGTGCTTGATGCTGCCTGCTACTACCTGACCATACTGCATCATATTAGTAGTTATGAAAGTGTCTGGTAGTTCAGTAGGGGCATCTTTGATTGTCACATTCGTGATTTGTTTGTCGACCTCATACAACGTAACTGTTCGATTTTTTACCGTTACACCGGACATTAATAGTTGTTCTTTTGTTTGTTCACTTTTTAGAGTTACAAAACACTCCTTTTCTGTAATCTGAATTGCTTTGATATCATCAATGTTAATCTTTTCTTTTAGCCCATCTAGTACATCTTCATGAGTTATACCCTTGTAGAATTTTGTCGAAAAGTGTATCGACAGGTTTCTTTGTACCTTCTGCATACTGAGTAGGGCTGAGTAGTGTTCAGTTAGATTTACTACTTGCTGTCGTTTTGATTTTCAAAGTTCAAAATATCACAATCTGATACTCACAGTTCGTTGTATCTAGTTGCGGCATACAAACCACAATACCAATCACACAATTTAAACAGCATACAGCGCTCCAGAATAGGAAAAATATGCAAATAAATTCAATATACTCGGAGCGACCAGAAAAGCCTGCCGTCCATGACAAGGGCCATAACTCTTCCCTTTAATCATTTTTAACTTAATCAAGTAAAAAGCTTTCATAAAGATATTTTGTCAACGTCTAGTGTATATGCATACATTTTATCTGACAAACTTTCGGGAAATTCTGTTTAGAGGTCGGAAAATTATAATGTTCTAATGATGTCATCATATTTTTAATATATTTAAGAAATATAAAAGGCATTGAAATAGGGAAGGAAAAAGTTTGTCTTATACAATATGCAGATGATACAGTTCTTTTTCTTGATGGAACAGAAAAGAGTCTTAAAAGTGCTCTGGATCTTCTTTTTCAATTTTCAAAATTTTCGGGTTTAAAACCTAACATTTCTAAGACAAAAGCAGTTTGGATTGTTTCTAAATTTGACACAGAAAATACAATTTGTACTGGTACAGGATTAAAATGGACGACCGAACCTTTTACTGTTCTTGGTATAACATATACAGCAAATTTTGATTGGAAACATGTTGATGCAAACTTTAAATTGACAACAAAATACTCAGGACTTATGTGGTTCAATTATAGAATTATCCATAGAATATTAGGTACTAATAAGAACCTATATCTGTCAAAAATCAAAAATTCACCACTTTGTTCAATATGTAACTTAGAACCAGAATCAATCAAGCATTTATTTTTCTACTGTCCACAGGTTTCTGAGATTTGGTTAGCATTGTCAGATTGGATATTTCAAAAGTCTGGTACAAGAATTGTATTTGATGTCAAAACTGTTAGTTTTGGTAATTTAGAAGAAGATAATATGGCAATTAATTTGATTATCCTACTAGTGAAGAAATACTTATTTCAACAATCAAGAAAAAACAATAATATTATTTTTAATGAAATCTTAAAATATTTAAACAATTACTATTGTTTAGAAGAAAAATTGTCAGGAAATATATTTTACAAAAATACATGGTCCAAGTGGAAATGTCTTTTTAATGTGTCTAATTGTAACTCTTAATATAATTACTGAATTGAATATGCATTGCATATTGCGTAAGTATATGTTTATGTATATTTTACGTATATTGAAGTGTATCTATCCTTATGTATGTATACTAGATGTTTATAAATGTGTGTGTATTTGTTTTTTTTTCCAACAGGTTTGAGAGTGGGAGAGAGAAGTGTATATGTCTTGCAATTACTTAAATTTAAAAAAAATATATTTTTAATATGGAACCTTCATATGAACAGCTGGTAGAAATTGTAAACTTTACTTTAGGTTTAAATCTGCTACTTTAGTCATTAGAACCTTGAGAAAACAACAGCATTTGATGAAAGTGCTCAACAATATAATAATTTACAGTTTTGTGAGGGAGCATGAAGTGAAAGGCACCATAACTTACACATTACTTAATTCGGGTATCAGAAGACTAGGGAGTGCCCCGACCAAACAGAACGTTAGTACCATTAATAGAGTTATTACTGAAACTTTACAAAAATCCCTCAGACAAACCTTACATTCATGAACAAGATACCACCTTTGGTAAATCTAGTTTTTATAAAATACTCTTTGACTTAAAATTGAATCCTTACAAGATATGTGTAATGTAGCATTTGAGAGAGACGGAAATTAGAAGTTGATTAAAGTTTACCCATTGGATTTGAAGACCCGACTCTGAAAATTTAACAGATGCATGGTTTTCCGATGAAGTCCACTTCTATTTTAACAATTTTGTTAAAGAGAATCTTAAATTTTGTTGTTTGGTGAAACTCAATTTTAATGTGGAAAAAACCTCTTAAATGTTAGAATGTTACATTTAGTGGTTGGTTTGGAAAAAAAACACTCGGAAATCGTGCTCTAACAGTGTTAATTCAAAGGGACGTTATTTGGAACATGTTATAAAATGACATGTGTAATTCTATAGAAAAAATGTTGATGATTAATAAGGAAACTGTGTCAAATGTATGCTTGACAAAAAATTATAACAATTTTATCATGTATTTTAAATTTCATCAATGTAACTTGAGTCATAAAATTTTTATAACGATTTAAAAGTGTAACATATGTTTTGGGACACCCTGTACATCGATATTAACAAGCATTCTGAGAGTATTGCATAAGCAATACATGTCCCCAAACGGATTCTCCTTTTCTCTCTAGAGTGTCATTTTATAACATCCTGTTTATGAAAAAGCGCCCATAAAATGTGGACATTCTGGTTATATACATGTACGTGTTTATGAATGAAACGTCTTGGAATTAAGTCGATCTATCTTACAAAGAGAGACATCTACGAATGTCACTATACATACATGCGTGCTTTGGTCAAAATAGCTCATTTTACATGGTCAAAAAAATTATATATGTAGGACTCGATCCAAAATGCGATGGGACTCCAAAGTCCGATGGTCACGCCAAAGTCCGATGGTCTGACACGCCAAAGTCCGATGGTGCGGAGAAACAATTAACGTTTATGACGTCATAGTACTGATAGCGCCAAACTACAAAGCCGCACCATGCCAAGGTTTTTAATTTATCATTATGCGAAAATAATCCTTATCTCTGGGATAGGTTCAAACTAACCCTTATCGGTAGAAAAGTGAGTGGGCCTAACAGTTTTATAGATATCTAGATATCTTTGGTGGGTGCGATACTAACCCTTATACAATGTAACTTGACTAGTGTGTGAGGACTATAAACCTATATCTAAGCAATTTAAAAGGACTGACCCTAATCAGTTGAGGGGTGTGGGAGGATTAATTACTCCTAATATCTCTGAAACATGTAAACAACATCCAAAATAAATAAAAGCTGATGCAAGGATAAATTCGGAAATGATGGCATTTGAATGCATGAAAAGGCGTCAAGGATAGACGTCAGATTATTGTAAGGTCATAAACGTCGATTGTTTCTCCGGACTTTGGCGTGTCAGACCATCGCACTTTAGCGCAACATGTTTCATAGGAAACAAGCCATCGGACTTTGGCGTCAGTGACGATAACAAACCATCGGAGTTTGGCGCAGACCATCGGGCTTTGGCGTCACCATCGGACCTTGAAGTCTTACATAAAAATAAAACTTGCTCTGTATATGGTTTGTCACTTAGAATAATCTGTGTCTCGGGACAAGCCCTCACCACAGTTAGAATGTCTTCCATACACTCGCTATAACAAACATTTGCAGACCGAGATTCGCTCAGAAACAATTTTTGAAGAAAAAAAGGATTTGCATAGAAAATAACTACCAAATTAATTAAAACAATTAAACATTTTCTTTGCTTGTCTGTCCATCATGCAGAAAATAAAAAAAAATATTTATTTTGAAAGCAACTGTGTTCTGGTATAAAAAGTTATGTGCAAGGTAAAAGTGCTTCATATTAATATTACCTCCTTCTCTGTAACTATTAATGTATCGATTACTGAAATTTCAAATGACTACTCCCTTTTTTTTATGTCAAATTCTTATGTTTTAATCCTTCAATCTCAAATTCTTCTCCCGTATTAATCGCTGTACGGTATAAATACGTTTGTATTCGAAAAATAAATTATATTCTATAATTCGTATAAACTGAAATTGTTCTTATAATCTTTAAAAAAAAAACTATACATATTTTTTTCCGTCTTGGTGAGTTTCCTGTTTGTCCGAAGATCTTCATTCCATATTCTGTTCATCTTCAACATTTGGATTTCTAATGTAGCCTGAATCAGCACTGTTATTTCTCGAAAACGTCGGATCAAGGTAAATGTTATCCACTGAATATAAATCAAAATATACTATACCATACTAAGAAATCATATTATATCCTAAAGGCTTATTATACTCAAAAACATTTAGTAGAACAAAAAAAACTTGAGAAAAAGATTTTTTTTTTTCAAAGTTTACAGTTTCTTTATCATAAATTTTGATGTGAATTAGTGTAGCCTAATCCTTCATTTCCTTTGGATGATTTTAAAAAATTACCTGAGCGTTGTCTGGAATTAGAATAAGAAGCACGAACGACTTTAAACAGGACCCCGCTTACAATTACTAGTGCTAAAACAGCTACTCCAAAGAGTATACCTAAAATCACTGGTACCATAGAACTGTCCTCGCTGGAAAAATTAAATATAACAAAGTCTGGAATAAAACGTAACATCTAAAATAGGTTTTTGATATTAAAGGATTTTTTAAAAGTCTTCTTTTATTAATGTGAATGAAATTATTAAAATTTCAAGCAAAAAAAAAAATAGAATTACGTAAAATATTATACCTTTTCGACAAAGGTTGATTGTCCATCTGTTCTTGACATCTTTGATCCTCTGAGGGATTGGGCCACACTGAAGGTAAGGTTCCAAAGGGATCTTTTATTATCTTCTCATAAACCGAGTATCCACCCTCTTCTAAAGTAAATCGACCTATCTACACAAACAAGTACAGTTGTATTACAATTGAAATATTTCAAATCTAACAATTTAAGGATTGATACTGAATTTTTAAAAATTATTCTGTTGCGAAATATGTTAAGATTACGAACGGTATTCGAGCTCAATAGTCCATTAAACATTACAAAATTGAAAATAGAAGCGGGTCAAACACTGACCTCCAAAACAACACAGGTGGTATCAGGTGCCATGGAGGAGTGAGCATCACCTGCCGAATGGTGACACCCGCGTCGTATGCTCCATATCATTATCGAGAGATAACGGAAAAAAAACTTGGACAACTTAGTGTGTAAATAATTGCACAACAATCAGTATGCAAAAAAACTCAGTCCGCATTTGACTTAACGATAAATTGCTTATGCTGTCAAGGACATTGTATCGACCATAGAACTTACGATATGATGACTTTAAAGCCAGACGATACGTTCCTATGTATTTTTCCTCAATGTTTTGTCACTCATTAATGCTATTTTTACAAGTTAACTTGCAAAACATTGAGGTTCATAACCAGGCATTTGTGCAAGATACCAGAGGATGATATTGCCTGTAGTATATAATCCTTTTGTACGTATATATCTTAAATGCAAATAAAAAAGTGTTAGCAATGTAAATTTTTGAAAACAATTAGAAGACAATAAGAAACCAGTGTAGAAATCACAAGGTAATGATAATTTTAATAAATATAATATATTACGAAGATTTACATAACAGATACCTGAGGAACGTATCGTGTCCTTAAACGAGACTGCTGATATTCTTGCTTCTCTAACTTTTTTTGTCAATACCTTATCTCGTTTTAGAAACTGTTCATACATAGAACATGTAAAATACACATTATTAGATTTGCATGTCGAAAACATTAAACACTATTTATTTTGACAAAATCAAACCTACTTCAACAAATATCAGTTGACTGGCATCTGAGGCCTTCCTCTGGACTTGATATATTTTGTATCCTATATTACCATCACCATTTTCATTAAAAACTTTGGATGGAATCCCGCTATCATCAATCACCATTTTTTCATTCTTTATCATGTCAAAGACCTTTTGTGGGGAAACTCGATACCTTTGACATAAAGTAGAAGACTGGCTGCCACAGAGATCAGCAAAAGATTTGTTTGTTCCTTGCAGAAGAGAAAACATGGCATTAATAGCGAAGGCGGTCCATAGTTCTGGTTGATAGTCTTTGTTGTTAAATTCTTCCTCAATATCCGTACACTGAGAAGCAGAGAGTTTGTTAAAGCTGCCGGACAGGAAACAACCGTTTCTTTCTTCAAAGTACTCTTGTGTCCAGGGATTTACATCGTTGTTAAAGTCGGCAAGCCTATGATGTAGATAATTTTCAAATTTAGATGTCCCAGTTAAAGGCTTCATTTGTAGGGACAAAGATATGGTTCCTTCTAGCTTGGATTTACCATCAATTATATCTTGTCTTAATCCAAACGCCTCAGAACCTATGAACAGATATGACCAAGGATTTATTCTTTCATGTAGTTCAGACATAACGTCGTTTACAACATGACTTCCCAAAAAAAGAAGCACAACTGTAGCATACGGAGTTTTTTGAAGATTGTCACGAATCTTTGTGTAATCATTTTCTTTAACTATTATTTCATTTGCAATACATATTTTCATATCTTTAGCTACGCGTACAATAGCGTTCCTTCCTCCCTCGCCATAGCTTCCTTCACTGTACATAATCTGTATGTACGAAGAATTGAGTGATTTCACTATGTTAATCATAGCCAGAGCTTGTTTGTCGTCAGGAGTACACGTGCGCATAAAGTATTTATAAGTAGATCTGTCACTCAACACAGCAGCAGTAGAGGCGTAACTTATTTGAGGAAGATGAAAGTCCTGAAGTATTCTTGCTGTTGCTATGCTGATGTCGCTGCTATATGCAGCAACAAATCCCAGAGTATTATTTGTAATATCTGAAATTAGAGAACCATTGGATAAATATAGCCCTTCCCTGAAAAAGTTCAGAAGTTTTGCTTGAGTTAGCAACGGTTGGTTACAGCTGTTAAAAATTATATATCCGATCTCCTTTGTGCCGAACATATTGGCAAAATTTCCAAGTTTTTCGTTCACCGTGTCTACTGCAAAACGAATGCCTTCAATAATCTCCCATCCATTAGATGTACGAATATCACCACACTTCATATGATTGTATATGTACTTGTTGTAGACAGGAACCACTGCAGCAACATACAAATCGCCTTTTTTAAAAGCAACTTCATTTGCCAAGTTACCATTTCGGCAAGATTCACATATTTTTTGAGAATCACACTGAGCCTTTATGATATCCGGCCAAACCAATCCATTTTCGCTCTTCGTATAATCTCTTAACAAGTCTGTTTTTAAATTTAACGTTGAATTGTTGTACCATCCAACCTATGAACAAATGGAAAACTTTGTTATCTTCCTGTCTTCCTGTCTCAATAGAGATTGTTCTATCTGACGTTTCCGTATAAGTATACATATCCGTATACGTATCGAGATATGAAAGGCCTCTCGATCCCGATGTCTAAACCATTTAATACAATTTCCATCTCTGTTTGTAGTTTAAGAAGCCACATTCATGCAACCATTGGAAAATAGGAAATGGCAATTTTTGAACTAAAGATACTTAACGGTTGTAAACCATTATCATTTCGTAGAGAAATATTCATTAAAAAAAAAAGAAAATGAAGTTAAGTATAAAATATTATGTTTTAATTATATTGTTTTTAAATTAATTGTAATTTTGTTTCAAAATATTTGTAGGAAATCCCTTTTCTCTCTTTCCTCTAATAATATCAGGATATTTAATCGATTTATATATAAAATTACAAGGCATAAGAGATACCCCCCCCCCCCCCCCCACGAAATACAAAATTATACGTTATCATCAATGCGATCAAGAAAACTCTGTAGCCGTTTGTAAAGAGGCTTTTCAAATTGATATCATAATTCCCTATAGGGCCGTTACAAGTACTGAGTATATACTTTGATGAGCCAGTTCAACTCCCTGCTTTTCCCCTCCCCTCAAAAAGGCGTAGGAAGCAAAGTGAAAGTGGGAAGGGGGGTAATTGAAAGCGACAAAGATTTCAGCCCTGAAAACCCTTGACAAACAAAAAAAAAAAAAAAAAAAAAACAGGAAAAATTTTTTGTTTATTGTCCAAAAGCCTAAATTACTATTTTTTTGGGGGGAGGGGGGGGGGGGGGGTCGAATTTTTATTATTACTTTATTTTTACAAACACTACTACTTACTCATCTTTGACTACGATAAAGCATGCCTGTAGAAAGTGGGGAAGCCCACCCCCCTAAGCCCTTTTAACTCCAGTTCCGACGTCTGTGTCTCACCATGCACACACAATTTCCACATTGTTCACATAGAAAATTGAAATCGTCTTTTAAATTCCATTCATTAACATCATTTATTGTTTGATATAAAAACTATTTCAGACAAAGGGCTAATTTTCTTTTCTTTTTTATTCTACTTAATTTATATATATTAGATATATAATTTTGCCTGCGATCGAGATTAGTGTGCACAAATTATTAATGGAAGAGAAAGAACTGCTTCAATGTAGCCAAAAAAATAACACAATTAAAAAAAGTACATTGTTAAAATATCAGAATTTAGTCCAGTCAAACTGTCATAATCCTCAAACAAATTGCAACAGATTTTTTTTCTTTATTTATAATTAGTAAATTGTATTCTAATTAACATATAAAAACTCTAGAAAAATATTTAAAGGCGAAAGATGTCTTTTTTAGAAATAAATATTTACTAGTTTGAAAAAATATGTATTGCAGAAATGTGTTACCATATGCAACAGGGGAGACAATTTTTACCACTGTAAACAAACCTCCTTTCATTTTAAACAAGCATAATAAAATTAATAATTCATTTTGTAAACATTTCAGGATTTATTTTTCACCTATTTATTGAAGATGTAAGATTTGAGAATTTTATATATGTCTAAATGTAGTGTTAACTTCTCCTTTACTAGATGTTTGAAACATTAGGGGAAATAATCTATGGAGAGTCGTCAGTGGTTTTATTACAACATAAAAATATTTTATCTAAAAGTTAAACTTTTGTTGTTTGACTTTGTTTAAAGATCATTTTCTTCTTTAGAATATTGATTCTATTAGTGAGATCTACTTTACTAGTAAAAAATACATGTAATATAGATTAGAACATCTTTAAAAAAAATGTTTGGTTTGCCTCTCCCGACCGACTGACTAAAATGGCCAATCTCAAAACTTTTTTTTTACATTCCAGGACATGAAATTTTTTTTATATCTCTTATCTCATCAACCAATTAGTTGAATTTTTCTGGGAAAAGGATTTTACAAATGATTTTACCCTGAGTCTGGAGAAGCATTATTTGTTTATTAAATTGTTTATTTGCATTAAACAAGCATTATTTTAAAGATGGCCTTATTCTTGACCTCTGTGTGTGTACATGTATTTAGTATTGCAATGGTGCTCATTATATAAAGTTTATTTTACTGTATTTGTAATTTGTAAACATATTGCTGAAACATTATGAATCACGTTGATTCACATTTGGCTTCTGGTTATTTCTGAACATAACCCTGGAGCCAAGTAGGGTCACACAAGAGATTCAATTTTATGGGAAGTCTTTGAAATAGGCCGCATTGTAAGATTTTCATATATTTTTAAAAATCATATCCTATTATGCAATAGATTCGTGCATTTCAGCTTTTTAAAAACTACACAATATTTTTCGACTTATCCAAATTACAGCAGACTGAGGGATCTTTGTTTATAGGTCTTATCCAAAGGGCCCAACAGATTGGTTGATAGTTTGTTTTTTTTTACGCCCCGCTCGAGAACTTTTTACTTAAAATAAGAATTATTTAAATACACATGCATATAAAGGAAACGTTATTAAAAATACTATTTTCCTATCAAAATAAGTAGAATTAATAATCTAAAACTGCATAGAAAATTTTAATTGTAACTAGTTCTAATTGTAACGGGGACCGTTACAGATGTTCCCCAAACGCTCCCCAACTCCCTTTTTTGCAAATTTCCTTTAAAACTTTTTTCAATATGCTTAGTATCGCAGGATTTCATAAAAGAATTTTAAAAGCTACGATGAAATCACTTTTTTTGTCATTTAACGCATTGTTCGCAAACGCACGTGCATGCACATGCATGGTGATCATGACATGTTGTCTAAACCATTAACATATCTTTATATTCCAGAAATCAATAAAAAGTCATAAAAATATAAATTTTACCGTTTTTCAAACACATTGTTCATTTTACGCATTGCGTGTGCGCATGTGCATGCAAGCAGGTCCTTGCATTCAATTTTGATAGCAATATCATGTAGGAATCCATAATACCTATTCATATTCTAAACTTCATCCTGTTTTGTTGGGAAACAAGAAACATATAGGCATGTAAAGTTTCAGCCAATCAGATTGCAGCACACGTGGATTTATGTGCTTTCATGATAATTCTTATATATCATGCGGTAGATCTTCATAATATGTGACTTTAGTTCAAAATTTCAAAGGATTATGACGTAAAACAAGAAAGATATTGAGACTTTAGTTTCAGCCAATCAGCACGTGCATGCGCGTAAGATCTTGCAATTTTGACCATGTCATCTTGTCCATACTACTACTATATTCATGCATTGTGAGTTTCAAAAAATTAAATCAAGAAATAGAAAAGTTACGGCTTCATCCATTATCTTGTGTAATTTTACATGTTGCACGTGCGCGCTCTTGCCAGCACACGCGCATGTACGTGCTTTCATGAAAATTATTATATATCATGCTGTAGATCTTCATATTGTGTGACTAAGTTCAAAATTTCAAAGGATTATGACGAAAAACAAGAAAGATATTGAGACTTTAGTTTCAGCCAATCAGAGCGAAGCGCACGTGCATGCGCGTGAGATCTTGCTATTTTGACCATGTCAACACGTCTATACTACTAATATATACTTATATAATGAGTATCAAAGCATATAATCAAAAAATAGAAAAGTTACGGCTGTATCTATTATTTTGGTCATTTCACGCGTTGCACGTGCGCGCTCTTGCAAGCACGTGCGCGCAAAATGACCTTCGTTCCGCAAATCTACATAACATGCCTACTGACCCTAAAAAGGTTTCACCTAAGTCGGACGTGTAGTTTACAAGATCATTCGCGGAAAAGATTTTCCCAGGAAGAAGAAAAATAATAATAATAAGAAGAAGAAGAAACAGAGTAAAAACAATATGTTCCCCAACTTCGTTTGGGGAACATAATAAGAAAGACTTTATGCCATAGATACATAGTGCTAGTTTGTTTGATTGTTGTTTGACATCCCTCTTGAAAATTTGTCACTACTGTGGAGATGCCACAATGCACTTGCAAGTGGAGAGCTGCAAATTTTGTCCTTTACTCGGACCTCGGTTTATAGGTCTAGGTCTCATCCAAAGGACCCAGATTGGTTGACTGTGTGTTGTTTTACGCCTATCTTGAGAATTATTTACTTAAATAAAAACTTTACCATATACTTAAGGGCTTCAAATTTAGGGCCATTGAGAAGTGAGGGTTCTTTATCATGCCAACGACTACATGTAACATGAAACGCTCTCATCCCGAAGACCTGCAACGTTTACTTCAAAGTGCCAAGAGCTTAATTAGTAAAGTGATATCCCCCACCACACACACAATTACAAAATAAATCCAAAAGAATATAAAAACTAGCAATGCACATTATATTGAATACAGTGAGAAGCAATTCGGATACTATATTTAGGTTAACATTTAGGAGAGGAACAAGTTCCAGGTTCAAGATAATCATTTATGCATTTTTAGGGATTCCATGGCATCTTCAGTGGATTTTATATTTTTTTTTCTTTTATATCTTTAACGTTTCAAATAAAAACAATGGGGGATCTGTTCAAGTTTTACTTAACTATAGATATAGCATATTTCGAATGAATTTCCCATGCATACGCATTGCTATAAAGGTAGATATGTCGGGGAGAGCCCCCTCCCTCTGAAAGAGCCATAGCTGCCTTACCGAAGATTCGGCCTACTCAAGTATTTAAAAGGAAATCACCTGTTTCTATTTATAGATACATGTACCTTTTCAATGCAAAATCAAACTACATGTATGTAATCATTAGTGAACCAGTGTTATATTTTCATAGTTGCCAGTTTGTTGCATGACAGTAATTTTACTTGTCCAATATTCTTATTCTAAACAAGATTGTTTGAAAATTTTAGAAATAAAACAGGCTAACAGATATGACTTTGGGTCATTAAAATAGTTTTAGACTGTTTTTTCCCGAGATATACTTTCATTGTGTAATGGTGCAATATATATCTCTTTTAAAAATTATTCATACATGTATGTATTATAAAATAATAAAAAAAAACATAGGAAAATGCACACAGAGAAAAAAAAAATAAAATCGTATTTAAGTAATATGCACTGTGAGACTCGAACTCACGACCATTATGTCTTCAATCCAGCAATCATACCACTTCGCCACTAAGACTTGATAAGTAAGTGGATAAAATAAAGACAGATTGTTGAATTTGGAAATAATTTTAGAAGAAAAAATAAATACATATTTTCAACATTTTCAATATGAAGACCACCTTTAACCAAAATTATCTAAACGTAATGAAGTGCAGTCATATCCAAATAAAATTATTCAGAAGTTGTTTTTCTGGTTAAAGGTGGTCTTTTCCTACAGTTTGTCATTGTTTAGGGGGGTACCTCAGTATTTACTATATTCTCCATAGAAACTGAACGATTTTTATAACTATCATAAGAGGAAAGTATTAATAATTGATTATTATTTTTGTGTGAGTTGCTTTAAGGCATGTATAAACTAACACTGTATGACAAAATTTTGGTTAAACAAAGTATTTAAAAAATCACTACTAGAATAGGCGAAAGTGACTATCAAATGCGCTATGGCTCTTTTTACAGTTAAAAGGTTCTTCCGGTATGTAATGTCCATGAACCTATTCCCCAGGACTCATTAAAATGTCAAGTCATATACCTAATAAAAATAGACCACCCCATCCCCTGAAATAGGTTTTGAAGTTTGAGGTATTTTTATATATGGATGAGTATCGCCAAAGATTTCGTATCACGATATATCACGATTTTTTTTCCAAATTGAAAATATCACAATAATATCATGCTATTTTTACAAGCAATTTTTAAAATGATTTTAGGTGACATTATTTTTCTTAAAAATATGCTAGAAAAACAAATTTTCACTTTTTTGAAATGTTTATCTACATAAATTTGGTCATGTTTGGATGGTAAGGTGTCTTTCTTTTCACCTTTTACAATTTTTCTTAAGGCTTTCCTTAATTTTTATTTGAAAAGATGAATAAATAAATGAATAATTTCTGGACTTTATGATATATATCTAAATACCGGTATTTAGGTCTCCGCATTACAATACCTATCCCCCCCCCCCCCCAAAAAAACTGCGATATACCGGTATATTGATAAAATCGCATATCCCTTGTAGTAAATTTATTTTAATTATTTATTTTGAATTCTTAATACTTGTTTGTTTATTAATTTTTGCTTGTCAAAAAATTATGAGACTTAACATCTGTGAGATTTGATCCCCCCCCCCTGAAAAAAAATCTTGGATATCTGTGCTTACATTATCCCCTATAACTTTTTAAAAATTATCTTAGGTCCTCAATAATAAATTAAAACTATACTAATTCCAACCTACTAGTACTATAGCTACATATTTTTGTCCCTGCACAAAGCCGTACTAAGGAATTGGAAAGGTTTTATTTTTCTATTATTTCTGTTGCCATGGGAACGGGAATCCATAGCAACTAATGAAATAATCACCGATTTCAGTTTGCAGATGCATTTCTGCATGACTGTCAAAAAATTTCAAGATCATATATCTGGCAAAACTATTTTTATGCATAAATAGAATGTCTATTCAAAAAGAAGATTTGTTGGCATTTTTGAACAAATATAGGGTTTTTTGATAATAGAAAAAAAAATGATGCTTGGACAAATTTATTTTTCTAGAGTTTTGATATATCAAAGGCACATTATAAATAACAAAATTCCACTGGAATAATTTCTGTTGCAATTTGTTTGAAGTTTGGGGTTAAGCGAGGAATATACATTATAATCTAACAATTACTAGTATTTTTCTCTCCCTTTATCAACAAGTGTTAAATCAAACGAGTCAAACAAATAACTGCGTTTAATCGCAACACTTTCGGATATTGAAGTCAATTCTCAAGCTTCTTGAAACCCTGGTGGATACGGATATAGACTTACAATTTAGGGAGTGTATTCAAACCGCCCCAGAGATCCCAGCTATCCATTTTTTTCTGGAGAACTATGACCATCAAATACGTGAAAATGAATGGCAAAGAAGATGATAAAAAAGAAAATAAGGAAGGAAATTTTCAGTGCATCTCCCATACACATTTGTTATGCACTATGGTTAAATTTTTCCAGTTAATATACAACTATTTAAAATGCACATGTACAAGTTTGAGATTAAGGTTTCGTCAAAGGTCAACATATCCAAAAAATTATTTTTACAATAGCCCCAAAACTATGTGAGGTATAAAGTTAAAATTTTTACAGTTTATAAATATTTCACTGATAAACATGCAGATAGAAAGTATCACTTGATAAAAAAAATACGTGGAAAAAATATTAATTGAGGAAAAATTCTTCTTAAAAATGCATATATTTTCAAAAAATACACCTCATTAATTCAGAGATCTTAGTGAAAACCATTATTGCAGAAACAAAATATGTTTATCAATGAAGGGCAAGTTGGTCTTGGTTAGCCTCTGGAAAGTTCTTTTCCCTGTTAATTTTGTCCAAATGTTAAGACTTGAAAGTGAAAGTACAATGCAAATGGCGGATTTGATAGGGGTCTTGTCTTTATACTTGACATGCTTTCAATAACAGCCTTTCAGAGACCATTCACGTCCAACTTGCCCTTCAATGATAAACACATATTATTTCTGCAATGATGGTTTTAACAAAAAAAGACAGAATAAAGCAGGTGCAATTTGCTTAAAATATGCACATTTCCTAAAACAATTTTTCTCAAAAAAAATCTTTTTAAAAATATTTGTCATCAAGTGATACTTTCTATCTATTAATCAATGATATATTTATAAACTGTAAACGTTTTAACTTTATACCACACATAGTTTTGGAGCTATTGTAAAAATAATTTTTTTAGACATGTTGACCTTTGACGAAACCTTAAGAGGTTTAACTGTAAATATATTATTGGAGTTTTATGAAGAGACTTACTTTCACATTCAACGGCTGACTTTTACATTTTATAAATGGAGCAAGTCACTGTTTCAACTGTAAAAGTCAGTCGTCGATTGTAAAAGTAAGTCTCTTCATAAAACTCCATTACGGATATGTCTTGTTCTTGAAAAGGTTAATTCGAGAATGAACAATGAATACCCTAATATTGAGAGTGAGAGAGAGATAGAGAGAGAGAGGGGGGGTGAATCTAAAAATTATTTTCGGACAATTTTTTACACATTTAAATGAAAAAATCATACTTGCATGTTTTTCTAATGTAATTTTTTAAACTTTTACACCCCCACCTCCTCCCCGCAAAAAAAAAGATGTATAAGGTGTGTACAGCAACCTGATATGTTTTTCATAAAGAAATATCACACTACATCTCATTTTTTAGTGAATGAGGTTAGAAACCAAACATGAAACGAAGGAAATGTAACAAGATGGTTTATACATCGGGATCGAGATGCCTAGCATACTTTGATACGTATACGGATACTTATACGGATACGTCAGATAGAACAATCTCTAACAAAAACATTAAATGTTTATCAATATTTATCTGTGGTTTAGTTTAAATCATTTAAATGCAAAGACATCACACTTATAAGAAAACTATTCAGCTGAAGTATCTTTGCTTGCTTATTTAAATACTTGAACAAATGTATCTGATTCAAGTGGGAAAATGCTTTTTATACATTCTTAACTATACGTACCCTCTCTAAACACGTTTCTCGGCCTTTGACAATGCAATTTCGGAAATGATAAACTTCAT
Organism: Saccostrea cuccullata; assembly: GCF_032062105.1. Taxonomy (NCBI): domain Eukaryota; kingdom Metazoa; phylum Mollusca; class Bivalvia; order Ostreida; family Ostreidae; genus Saccostrea; species Saccostrea cuccullata. The sequence goes on along the minus strand of NW_026922108.1, from coordinate 66,817 downwards.
ATTCATTCAAATCTCCTCTTATATTAGCTTCAGTTCGTCCATTAAAAGTTATTTCTAGGTTTTGTCGTAAACCATCAGGCATTTCTTCCTGAAGACTTATACTTGTATTTTTACCTCTTTCTACAAGTTTGTAAATATTGTTCCACAACGTACTATTCAGATTGCTGCACAAACCCTCTGTTTCTCCACATTCCTCTCTTTGGAGGTCTTTGAGAAATTTGGCTTGCATGATAGTGGACAAAATTGCATAACCTTCAAACACATTATCACCAGTGACAGAATCTACGTCAGCTAACGTTGGCATCAAGCAGGTAGGGTTCTGAATATCACAAGATATAAACTTCTCGACAACCTTCCCTAACCACGGATTACCTGACATTTCCTGACTGAAAATAGTTTTATTAGTCAAAATATTCGACCAATGCAATTTGAAACTCTCAAAAGTCAACCATGGAGGACTAGTGAAAAAAGAACCTTTTGCTACACGATACTGGTTTAAAGTCACTTTGTCTATAGTAGAGGATCCTTCAGAAAAGATGATTCCAAGTTGAAAATTGTACTGATCTTTGAGTTTGTTGGCAACATTGAGAAACACTGTGGCAGTTTTGGTTGACGCAAATACAACTACTCCTGTTATTCTACTTTCAGCATTAAAAATCATGGACTCTAAAACTGATTGTAGGTCTCTGGAATTCAGCAGACCATTTTCTATAGATACTGCTGAAGCGTATGCAATGCATATCTTTCTTGACTGAGTCTGAAATTTAAAATCTTCATAGTTGCCACGCCCGTATGTATTGTTTTCGTAAACTACACCAATGTAGTTCCATTGAAGTTTTTGCAATAGAGATGTGGTGACCTAAAATGAAATAGTAGGGACATGTTTTGATTAGATTTTACCATTTTCTCTAAATGAATTTGATGAATATAAAGATATTATTGAATTCTGATTTTTTTTTCAACGTAATTTATTAATAAAATGTACTTACAGATATTTGTTTTGTATCATCAGGAACGAGTCTGACAATATTTTGATATTTATTTCGATCTCTCAGTGATGAGGAAGTAGCGGAGAAAAGTGTTTGTATGAGCATGTTGTTGTTTTCCAATGAGCTTATGTATAACGAAGTGTCTTTAGCTTCTCCACTGTACTCTGGACCGATTATTCCTTTATAAGTACATCATTAACATGATTAGTCTAGATGATTAATTGGATATCATTCATTAACAGCTAGATTTACACAGGTGTTAAATATTGCTCTAGTATGCTTACACAAATTAAGATTAAACAAATCTTTTACAAGCAAAATATTGCATCAGTGAAAGCTGCCTTCAATTGTTCATTATTCATAACTTTATATGCACAATTGCATCCAAATTAAGGAAAATTTACCACACAATTTATTACTGTTTACATAGGAGTTCCTGATTAAATATAACTCTATAACGTGTACCCATGATTGGCACTAAATTTTGATTGATTTGATCCTGAAGTTTTCTGTTGACTATTTTACTGGTGTATTCTACAGCTCTCCCCTTGATATTGCATGTTGGAAAGGCTTCTATACCTACACATTAGGGAAAAGATTTTATGTCTCAGTTATTTCTGATTATTAATTTAATACTTAAAAGTAATATTAAGAAACTGGAATTTTTCTTGTATCATTTTTTTACATCCTCCTTAAAACATCATTAAAAAAGTTCATGATATTATGTAACTTGAGCTTACCAAGTTTTATTCCTGGAATATAATTATCCTGATTTAACATGTTAAGTGTCCATTTCACAGCCTCAAAGTTTCGAACAGACATTGTTTGTATTTCATTCTTACATTCCCCATCACTAAATATTTGGAACAACCCTCCAAGATGGACATCTCCTTGAAGCATTGCAGTTCCATGAGATTGCGATATCCTCAAGATGAGAAACGCAAATATAAGGAGTCCGTTCATGTCTGAAATATTTTTTTTTTCATATAAAAGTGTTAGACCACTAAATATTTAACATGAAGTTGTCTTCTAAAATTTTCGTTTGCACCACCATGAGAAGGAGCTGAAAGAGGAAACTTGCTTCTCGATGGCACCTGATCCAATTATTGTTATTTTAAGAGGTTTGTGTTTGCTCTGCCCAATGTGTATGGTTTTGATGGATTTTTATTTGTTTCATACTCAATTTCTTCATATGAAACATGGATGTAAAATTTAAAAATTAGTTCTGACGTAAACAGCAGTGACTAGGTGTAGCAAAAGCAAAACCCAATATACAAGTAAAGATGAATCATCCCTGAAAGTTTCATGGCTCTATTTTTGGCCCGTTCTTAAAAAGCGCACATGAAAATCCTTATTCTGATAAAAGAATATCGGATATTTTTGTATGGCAACCCCTTTTACCATTTATTCGTGAAATAAAAATTTTCTCTCAATAAGAGAAATATCTCTTTAACTTATAGAGATATCTCTTTGACTAATAGGGATATCTTTATACCTAAGAGAGATATTTCTTTAAACAAAAGAGATATCTCTTTTTGTAAGAGAGATATCTCTTTTACTTAAAGAGATATCTTAATGAGCCAGAGAGATATCTCTTTCAGTGAAAGAGATATCTCTTAAAGTTTGAGAGATATCTCTTTAACAAGGTTAAAAGAGATATCTTTCTTAGTTAGAGAGATATCTCTTTAGTTTTTCAAAGAGAGATATCTTTCTATGCTAAAGAGATATCTCTTTTAATGAAAGAGATATTTCTTTTCCAGTCATACTTAAAATAAAATAATTACACCCCCTCCTTTAAAACGAAAGTGAAACAGGAAGTAAAGTCTCTGGAATAATTTCGCTTTTATAAGAGCATGCAAAATTCAGAATAATATATGTACTATGTAGAAAAAAAATGCCATAAATTCCTTGCTGAAACAACAAATAATAATGCCAACTTCGTTCATAAAAATACTAAAAGTTTGATATTCAGGAAAACGAAAGTAAGCTTAAAATCTTAAATACACCGAATTTTCTCAGCTTATGAAATAATCAACTATATAATAATTTTTTTTTTTTTTGGAATCTAGACAACAATGAATTACTTCTCATGTTTAGTAAAGCTATAATCTAAAATATCATCAATATATAGAAATTTAAAAATACTTTAATGTACTGAATAAAAAGTTTACTTCCTGTAAAGGGAGAAGTCATTTCAAATGGAATTTAAATAAAAATAATGAAGAGAGATATCTCTTTACAATAAAGATATATCTTTTTTTGCTTGAGCGATAACTCTTTTAGACGCGTTTAAAAGATATCTCCTTTCACTTTGAGAGATATCTCTTCAGATAAACTAAGAGAGATATCTCTTTTTACTCTAAGAGATATGTCTTTAACTTGGAAAGATATCTCCAAAAGTAAAAGAGATATCTCTCTAGGTGAAAGAGATATCTCTTTAACGTTCAGATATATCTCTTTTCATGAAAGAGATATTTCTGAAGGAGGAAGAGATATCTCTCTTAGTGTAAGAGATATCTCTATAGGTATAAGAGATATATCTCTAAGTTTAAGAGATATCTCTTTCTCATAGAGATATCTCTTAAAAATGAGAGATATCTCTCTACATTGGGAGATATCTCTATTTTTTGAGATATAGCTCTCTAAAATGAGAGATATCTCTAGATCTGTAACTTTCAGATAAATTTTATTTTTCGAATAAATAGCAAAAGGGCTTGCCATAAAGTGGCAAAGTTTGTTTTTTATCAGTTAAAAAATTATCTTTTGGATGAATGTTTTTCAATAGGTGTAATGTAAATAATTGTTAAGTTAAAAAAATATTGAAAAAGTATAATGTCTTAATTAATCAATTATTCAATCTTTAAAAAGGTTTCCTAAGACAATACTTCCCCCTGTATTCCAGCATTTTCTTTATTGTACATATTATGTAAAATTCTTTACCTGATATTCACAAGTCTAGTATTTTATAAATTAGCATTAGTTTGGAACTTTTAGAAACAGCTAGAATTATGCATATTTTTTAGCAGTTTGTACCTGCTACCTACCCTTTATAATTCTGTTCACTAAAAATGAACAATTTTTTATGCTGAGATGTTCAGTGAAAATATAACTGCAGTTTTTCTAATTCGAATCCATAAATCTCTGAGGATTGAAATACTTCAAAAAACCAAAAGAAATATGTTGCTATATTTTACAGAGAATGAAATATTCAATTTTGTTAAGTTCATAGAAAAACGAAACCTAGTCCTGTGTGTATTAAATAGCAGCCGTAATCAAAAATCAGTATAGATATTTTTAAATGCCATGAACAGCTGATGAACAAGTTTGAGGAATTTAAATGCAAAGGAATGTATGAATAACAAAATAAAAATAATAAACAGTGAACAGGAACGAAATAAAACTTCTAAGGAAACCAAATACTATTCAGTTTTAGTTTTTCATATGATTTTAATTAATAGCAATGTTCTATATCTTTCGTATGAATTTATTTTTATTGTTTTTTTAATGTGGATAAAAAAGCAAACTTGATGATAATCCGCTTCGCGTATTATAAAGCGTAAACTGGTCCAAACCAGGTTAAACTCGAATAATTTGAGTCGTTCTTAAAATATTTTCATATTTTAGTATAACTAGGTTTACACATTGGAAAAGATCTAGAAATATTAGAAAGGCTGAGATTTCATTTTATTACGTGCTGCTTGCTGACCTATTCTCCTTTTTTTTCGTTCGGAATGATGTAGTTTGCGGAATTTTTAAAATTCACTTAAGACTACCTTTTTTTGGTTCAGTTTTCTAAGTTGTGTAATATCTAATTATCACTATCCCTTTTACATCACTACATATACTTCCTATATGATCTTTTCCCTTTATCTATTCTCGAAATGCAGTTATGTTGATAAAATTAAAACGAATATCCTCATAAGCGACATAGCGGGTACAGTATTAGCCTGACTGATATGTATCTGAAATGAAAAAGCTTTCCATATCTTTATAAAATAAACTTAAGAAAAACTTGTCTTCAGAGAATTGTTTTTTATTTTATAAATATGGGAAGGTGGTATGCGATAATCATATGAATGATATGCATGGTTCAAATCAGGAAGTGATGAAGTTAACAAAAGACTTCCTGGGATACTCTGCTTATAATTCAGAAGGAATCTTCTATTCCTTACAAATAGAGGACAGCTTTAAATTTGAAATACAACTTACTTAAAACACGTTGGCTAAAACTTACTTATCATAGTTTTGTACCTAATCTAGACCTACCTTTTTTCCTCTCCGATTAAAGACGTTTGTTGAATGTTTAAATTTGTGACCCCGTCTCCTTGGTTAAGTGAACCCTCAATATATACGTGTAATATTCTCTCTATTGTTAGTGGTTAAATAAAATGCAAATAAAAAAGAAGTGGGAGCTCAGATTTCGTGAAAATTTAAAAAAAAAAAATAAGCATTTCTTGACGATAAGTAGGGGAAAAACCAGAGTTCTGGGACAGTAGCCTCCCATAGAGTTAACATGGAGTAGCCTCCGATAGCCTCCCAAGGTGTGAGGCTACCTATGACGTCATACAAATGTCTAATTTACTCATTAATTGATTATGTATCATTATTTTTTTATATTTAGAAACCAATCATAAAAGTGAATAATTAAAAATGATTGATTGATTGTTTGATTGATTAAGGAGTATGTGTTACAAAATTCGTTAGTTTACAATGATGTGCGGATGTTCGCTAGTTTCTGTCACTTTTTTCAATATATCTTGCAATTGGTTAGGAAGTTTTGATTACAACAAAAATAAAAATGCGATGATTAAGGGCTAAATTAAAGCTAGTTCAACTGCTTTTATGTTGCAGTTTTTTTTTAAATCCATGATACCAATTATAAATTGTGATGAAGAATTGATAACTACTTAACTGAGGTATTACATATTTTGAGGAAATATGCATATAGGAATTTTTTTCACTTAGAACATCGGATCTCAATTATGTACTCAAGACTTTACATGTTATGATCCCAAACATTACATGCACAGTCCATGTATCATTCTTTATCATAAAAAAGAACATACGACTGTACATATTTTATTATCTCCGTTACAATAATGAAGCTTGGGTCGGAGAGCCATCCCAAGTCCACTTTACAATGCCCTACACCCTAACATATAATATACAAGTAAAATACTTAAACTATCCATGTAAGAGTCATTTACCATCCACCACACCATACACTAGACAAAATTGCTAACGCACCTCTTGTTCATTTTTATTTGTGAATTGAACATTTGCCAAATCGGTCCTAGTGTATATAATATGCCATTATTTCAAAAGCAGTGGGATTGACAAATGTCTTGGCATCATGAAAAAACCCTTGAATGACCTTCTTGTCCGAAAACCAATTTCCAGCTGTGCACTGCGCACCATTTTGACACAGAAATGAAATTCTTGATCACTAAAGGGGTCTGTGAGATTGCCACAGGAGTAATTCCCCCAGTAAAAAATCAAATAACTAACGGTCCACTTTCACACCTTATGTCTACTTCCGGTTGACCAAGTTTTGTGGAACACAACTTATTGTATGCTGTATGTATATAACGTTTTTATGTTTGTTAATCTATTGGAACAATTTTTCATGTAAAATATTTTTAATTGTTTTATTTTTTACTTTTTCTAAAGGAACCCCCTTTGTGTGCTTTTGCACGCTTTTACGGTGTAGAGTTTTAAATTAGCACAAATGGAAAGAACACAAATACAAAGAAAAAATTGAATTTTTTTTTCAAAAATGGAATAGACACGATTTTATCTTTTTCTATGAATTGGTCACACTTCAATAAACATTGTAGTTATTATTTATATGGTTTGACAGTAATATGCCTTATTTTTTGTTAAAGTAAAATATTTATATATCAAATGCATCATAAACAGGTTTTTAAAAGTAAAAAATTAATTCTCTTAAGTGGTGCGTTAGCAATTTTGCCCAGTGTACTTCAAACGATCTGTGTGTATGTACGTTCTTTTCGATGTGATAGACTCCAAAGTTTGATCTTTTCTGGGTAGTACACTCTTCTATTTACAACTCAGATATATCAAAAGCATTCACCCAAGAATTAAATTTCTTTGGATAATGAAGCCATTTTACAAAATATTGTTTTTGTCTACCCTTTCCTCTTGTTTTTAAGACCTTTTCTACCTTCCAGAGGTCGTCCTCTTTTATGTCTACTTTTTGAAGTTCTGATTGATAGAAAGTTCCTCTGATTTCTTCTTCATCAAAATCCTTTACTCTGTAAACCGGTAAACCACCACGTAAAATTCTTTGTGAAATTATGAATATTTCCCCTGTCCACTTTTCATCGTATTCACGGAAGAATGGATTCCTGAGATGGGTGAGTCTAACATTATCACCAATTTTAAATTTGAAAGGCTTTCTTATTGTTTTTGATTTTTTAATGACCGTATTATCTTTTGGCCAATACATTCTCCACCATACAGCTGTTTCATTTTTACTGTTGACACTCTTAGGCGCCATGCCAATCGTTCTGTGATATGAGTTATTGTAGCTTTTGACAAATGTTTGAAGTTTATCTATGTATTCATACGATTGTTGGTAAGTCATGAATCGATAAATCCTCGTTTTAACAGTTTTGATGACACGCTCAGCAACTGCAGCTTTGGTTTCATTCTGAGCATAGAGGTGTGTTCCGTCATAACCGTTGAAGACTTTTTGAACTTCCTTGGATCGAAATTCTTGTCCTTTATCTGTTCGTATTCTTTTTGGCACTCTTCCTTCTAGAAAAATTTCCCACAATGCATGGGCAACGGAAATTCCTTTTTTGTCTTTCAAAGGACGCATCCAAACATACTTTGAAAGAACATCAATAACAACCAAAATATACATGTATCCATCATTATACTTGGCAAACTTTACCATATCCGTGAGATCAGCAGACCATTGGTCATCTATGCCGGTTACCATAATTTTGTTTCTTCGAAATTGTCTTCGTAGTGGTCTTTGTAAACTGTAAGCCTCTTGGTTTTTAACCATTTCCTTATTTTATATTTGCTTATCAGATATTTACCATCTTTCCTAACATATCAGAATAATTTGTCAGGTCCGGAAAAACTACCAGCATTACTTGGATTGTAATAAATTTCATGTAAATAATCCTCCCACGACATGTTTCCTTTTCAATGTACAGCAGAAAAATGAACGCATAACAATATATCATCTATATTTATCAAGGAAATTTTCATTCATCATTTTCACCCCCTTCTGAGTCTTCCTCTGATTCACCTTCGTTATCGCACTCATCATTATCGTCTTCATTATCTGTTTCCTCGTCATCTGTTTCCAACATCATTTCTTCAAGTAAATGTTTGTATTTCCTTAGAGTCATGCGAACTGCTGGTAAATTTGCATAACCCTTTTTGAGGAACTTTTCAATACTTTTCATGACTTTCTCGTGGATCTTTCCATCTTTTAAATCCAAAAAGTCTAAGATTGAATGACCATATAAATTTGAAAACGTGATGAAATCAGTTTCTTTCATTTTGTTATCCGCTTTTTTCTTCAGCATTCTTTTTGGATAATCCGCTGTTTTTGTATTTTTCGACTTTTTCAGACCAAACCTCCTCGTTTTTAGCTTTGGATCTTTTTCGTATTCTTTTAAAATAGTCTTCTTCTGCTGATGTGACAGAAGACCCCCCCCCCCCTCAGATTCAATCTCCAATTCATCTGACTGAAGTATACGAGGCCTCTTTCTATTTGTTTCCACGTCATCATCCAGTTGTAATTTTCATTCACGGTTATGATTCTCTGGACACCATCTCTTAACATGTCTTTGAAGGTCATGAGTACTCTCGAAAACGAGACCACAATCGTCACAAGAAGCCATGATAGATTTCAAATATGAAGGAAATTCGGTGTCAATAGACAGACTGTTTTCTTCTTCAGAGTTACTTAGATGCGTCCTTTCTTCTCCAAAAGATTTTTGCGAATGACTTGTCATCTCAAGTTCGTGTTCTTTTATAGATGTGTTGGTGAATACATCACTGCGCATGCGCATTGATTCGGGTGTTGTTGGCTTTAAATCAATCAATAAATATCCGTAAGGTTTTTCTGTGGCTTCTTTAAAATGTCTCATCAAATGCTGAGAGTTTCCTGGATACATTTGTCGAGCAAGTTCATAACTTGTTGTTTATCAATTGGGTTATTAAACAGAATAATGTAATGACAATTACGTCTTTGAGTCGGAACCTTGTTGTAAAACAAATTCTGGTTAATGGCAATGATTGATAAATTCCTATGATGACTTCCCTCCATAAACAATTCATTGATTCGGGGATCTTTAGAGGTACTTGACATCATATCATCTAAAATCAGCATATTTCTTGTTTGAGGATTTAAAAAAGAATCTTCTTCTAAATCTATTGGTATTCCTTTGATGAATTCCACGCTGGGGGAAACCGTGTTCTTTATGACATCATACAAAGGTTGCCACCGTTTATAAAGCCAAATTATGCGCTCTGGTGGGGGATCAATTTTGGTTAAACAGTTCTGTAACAGTAATTTGACAAAATACGTTTTTCCACATGAGGTTGGTCCCGATATGTTTGCAGTAAATGGATGCTTGAATTGAAAAATCTGCTGCGGTATCTGATGGGGAGATACAGTGGATTCTTCTCGGTGTTGCTGCTGAGGAAATAAAGTGGACTCCTGCTCTTGCTGCTGAGGAAATCAACTGGATTGCTGCTGCTGCTGCTGCTGCTGCTGGGGAAATAAAGTGGATTCCTGCTGCTGCTGCTGCTGCTGCTGCTGGGGAAATGAAGTGAATTCCTGCTGTTGCTTGAGGAAATGAGACTCTTGGTTTTGATTTTTAAAAGTTTCGTATAACTCTTGTTGCTGCTGATTTGCGGAATGTTTTTGTTTCATGTGACGCTGTAAATCATGAGGCCAGACGTAAGATCGCAGGCAATGTTTACACTGATTCATGATGATTGATGTTCACTCCTTGGCGGTAAAAAGTAAACTGGCTTGAATTCTTCACTCAACACTTTATATAGCCATCGCTGTTGCATCATGGGATATCCTCCAATGACCATGGACTAATGTATGTATCCCATCTTTTAATATATACCGCTTGTCATCATAAGGGGAAAGGGTTGTCTTGTTTAATGCTATGGTGTGTATCTGATGTTTTTCTGACCTAAATGTTACCATCGTTTCCATTTGAGTTTCCTTCTGAAGTAAACATTCTTTGTATGATAAATGACGCAATTTCGTTCTTATCACAGACTTGCTGACACCTTTTGCAGTACGCTTTTCACTTGATCCATAAGTGAGGCTGTACATTTTTGGTTTCAGTCCTATAAACTCAGTCATTGGTACTGACATTGTTTCATCTTTCATTTTACCTAAGACTTTTTTATTTGTAGCATCATACAGAAAGTGATCAGTTGGGTAGTCACTAAAATCGAAGTTGTCTTTGTCCTTTTCCAAGTCTTTGTACAAGTCATCCGTAAAAATATTGTAGCATAAGGAATCTGTGTCTGTAAAGAGGAGCTCAGCTTTATCTTCATACCTGGATTTGACATGGTTGTAATGGAAATCATACATCAGCACCTTTGATAGTTCTAAGATTGAAAATCCAACGTAAATGGGGCGATTCAAGACAAGATTTTGTTTTGTAAGTTCCACTGATGCTAGATCTTCGTTGAATATTTTGAATGATTTGAACCCTGGTTTTGCTGTCACTTTGAGAAGCCTTTGCTACCTGTGAATGAGCTGAATATCAACCCTCTTCCTCAAATTCTCCATGGTTTTTCCAAATACACTATTATTCATTAATTTGTAAAAGTCTTTCTCAAAGTCATTCTTGGCTGCTCTTCGCATATTTGTGTTGAAATCGATGTATTTTCTCAGCCATGGCGCTTGTTGAAAAGCAACCGCTTGGTGAATTTTGGTGACCCTCATGCCAAGAGACATATAAAGTTGCAGATTTCTGTAATGCACGACATAATCTCTCTTATCATTAAGATTCGGGACGAGTTTTCGAGTTGAGGTTTCCCCAAGATGTAGATCTTTTAGGAGTTGCAACTGATAAGGAGATAACATGTCTTGTTTGACTTCACACGATTCTGGTGCTAGTGGGTAATCGCTGTGCGTATCATGTAACTCTGTTGGGTATTCAAGGTCTACCGACAAAATATAACCTTCTTCCGACGTTAACTCTTTTAACTATAGTTTACTATAGTTAACTATATTGATAACTTTGACACTTTGAAAACTTTGATTTACTATAGTGATAACTTTGAAACTTTGAAAAACTTTGACGAAAACTTTGATACTTCAAAAAACTTTATCGAAAACTTTGATACTTTGAAATACTTTATCGAAAACTCAGATACTTCGATTACCTCTCTTGGAGCTTTAAAACTTTGCCAAAACTTTGACAATTTAAAAAACTTTATCAAAAACTTTGAAATTTATCCATTTGTGGGTAAAACTTAATCAAAAACTTGCTTTGAAAAAATTTATCGAAAAATTTAACACTTTGAAAAACTTTGTCGAAAACTTTAACACATTGCCAACCACTTTAAAAACTTTATCGCCAACTACAAATTATTTTAAAAATTTAATAAACTTTATCAAAAACTAGGTTTATCAAAAAGTGAGAAAAACTTTAGTTGTTTGGTTTGAAAACTTTGATGAAAAACTTTGACAAAAACTTTGACATCTTTATCGCCAACTTTAAAAATTTAATAAACATAAAAACTGGGTTGTTTGAAAAACTTTATCAAAAAGTTTGATCTTTGAAATTTATCCAAAACTTTGAAAAAACTTTGCGAAAACTCACTCTCAAAAACTTTGACAAAAACTTTGACACTTTCTTTGATGAAAACTACACTTTGAAAAACTTTGCAAAACTTTGACACTTTGAAAAACTTTGACAAAAACTCACTTTAAAAACTTTGATTTTGACACAAAAACTTTACAAAACTTTCATTTTGAAAAACTTTGGCCTTTGATACTTTGAAAAACTTTGGCAAAAACTTTGCACTTTGAAAAAAACTCCCTTTGACACTTTGAAAAACTTTGGCGAAGTTTGATAAAAAACTTTTGCAAAAACTTTGACAGAAAAAAACTTTGGTGAAAACTCTTTGAAAAACTTCAAAACTGCATTTTGAAAAACTTTGGCAAAACTTTGATTTCTGAAGTTTTTTGACAAAACACACTTTGATTTACTATAGTTAACTATAGTAAACTATAGTTAACTATAGTATTTTTTTGTTAGGGACGTTTCTTTTACGTGTTGTAAATCTAAAGAATCGATTTCAGATCATTTGTGGGTAAAGCTCATCCATACAAATTGTTTGCATCTAGGTAGATGATTTGTTTGGTTGACCATAAATGGGTTGTTTGCTTTTGCATACACATTAAAATGTTGAGATAAATAAGTGCATATCAGGATCTGTAAAAAGTTCCAAATTTACACCTGTCATTTTGAGAGGCGCCTGTCATGCCAATACCTGTCCAGTATAACAATGTGCAGGATCTAATTCATACATTTTAAGGCACAGATTTCTGAAGTTTTCAAACACATCGGCCAATAGTAGAACATCTGATTCCATGTACAGATCATGATACTCCCCTAAATTAGATATTCCAAATGTTTCCCACACATGTTGAGCATGGTGGTAATCAGCTTCTGATATATCTTCAGCGTTGATGGAACTGTAAAAAACAGATCTGTCTGGTAGACAAGTTTCGTTGAATTTCTCCGTACTGTCCATGTACTCGTAGGGATAAACACCCTTACGCATGAGTAACTTCAATTTTTCTTTGACTGATCCAGAATGCTTTTGCTCAATGTACTGTCGGAGGTGCTTAAATTTTTCTACACCTTCTTTAAAACATTTTTGTTGTGTAATCCTTTTAGTACATTACATGGCATAATAGATTTGGATATTTAAAACCTGTACATTAAGTCACCTGTAACCGTACATTAAGTTGACAAAACTCTCAATTCTTAACTTAATCGACAGCGTTTTGTCAACTTGATGTACAATTAAAGGTAACTTAATGTACAGGTTTTAAATGTTGAAAACAATACATAATTAAAATAGGCAATTAAATTTTTGATTTAATGCACAATCATACATCAATATCAAACAATTGTACATGAAATGTTCAACAGTATATCATCTTTGGAAATGACAAATCCAATGCAAAAAAGACACATGTGTAAATCCTGATGCATGATAGTTTTAGAACATCCATATCCAAAAGTTTCTTTATTAAATACAAACGTCTCATCCTCTTCACAAAATTTGTTAATGAATGCTGGACGTGGTAGATCCATTCCATGAATGTTTAAAATATATCCAACAGCAATTTAAAATTTAAAAGAAAAAAGGTTATTTCCAGATGAAATAATAATCTCACTAGATGCACTGCAGGTGGAATCATTTTTGGGACAGAGATCACAAATTTTATCTTTTCATACACTTACCATCATCTGAATCCTTCATATTTCCATGAATTATTCCATTTACTCTCTGTTGCTATTTATTGTTGGTTCAATTGTAAGATATCTGTGGCCCGTTTTTTTTCTGTTATAAACTGTTTCCTCAAACTTCATACAAGGGGGTCGCCGTTGTTGTTCTCAAAGAATGTTTCGTATCACAGTGTCCCTTAAATCCTGATTGTTAACAAAGATTTGCGATAATTTTTGTCAAAACTTGAACACCAACTTCAGAATCTGCAAACCTACAAGCTTCTGCTTGTGTCTACCTTCATGTACTGTAGAGTATTTACCACACTTTGGCCCGTATTTTGGATAAATATGTATTACTTTCTCCATCCGATGAGGACATCTTCACTCATGAAGCTTTACATGGGAAGTGGTCACCCCTGAACAAGTGAGCTATCATTTAAATCTAAATTTACCTGGCACTGTCCATTAAGTTAAACAATACAGCTATTGTTTTCGCCCCCACTTTCTGGACAATCAAATGTGTTACGTAATCATAGCAAATACATCACCATCACCTGGGACAGTTTATTAAGTTAACAATAGAGAAAATGTTTTAAGTTGGATAAAGTCCTCAAACTGTCCATTCTGTGAGAGAAAAAACTATTCTCGGCCCTTCGGGCCTCGAACAGTTCTTTCTCTCACAGAATGGACAGTTTTCGGACTTTCTCCTTTACTTAGAAAGATTGAACACAAGCTTTTCTAAGGAGGTTGACAAAAATTGAAAGGAATCGATGAAATCTAATTTTCCCATGGAAAACGATATGTATTTCTCATGGTTTTGGGGGATGCAGTTAAGTTGTTTGTGCTTCATCTTTCCAATGGCTTGCATAATCAAGTGTGAATCATATCCTTTCAGGTTATGAAAAAATACTGGAATTCTCTCCCTTTTTCAGATTGAGGTTACAAGAATTATGGGCGGCTCCTCGAAATTTTCCTGTCACGTGGCAGTGATCTCGTACGCGATCTTTCCCCAAATGTTGATGACAGATGTAGCATTCTTCAGCTCTTTTAAATTCAAATTCTTCTTTCATTTCCATTCTTAGTGGTTTGTGATTTCTAAGTGCAGTAGTTAGTCTTTCTTCCACTTTAACCATGTGCTCAACAAAGGTTTCAACGACGTTATCCCCACGATATGTCACGTGATCCTCAGTAAAAACCTTATTCAGACCAACTATTTTGTAAGTAAATCCTGATGGAGTGTGCTTGGCAAGTTTAGTTGTACTGGATGTTCTTGTGTTAGGTTGACATGATATATATACATATTTTATATGCTTCAAAAACATATATGACTGTAAATCTTGAAATCTTCGCTAAAAAGGCACGATTTACACGTGGATTTTAGCATTTTATTCTCACACGCAGCAGTGATTGTCTAAATTTCTGGCCAATATTGTCATTTTTTTATAGTAAATTCACGCTTCAATGCAGCTTTCTCCCGGATTTTCAATATGCACGAGATTTTTGATTATTTTATAACAAAAACAACAAAATTCCCGTTTATGGTAATGTTTTTTCTTCGCAGTACAGTTAAGGTGCGCAATGGAAATATCGACTAAATTTTGTATATAAAAATGTATTCGTAATCGGGATGGCATTTATTTCTAGTACATTATTTATATCGGATAATTGTAATTATGATTAATATCTACATATCGAGGACGATTATATTTTATATTTAGACTAGTCACGTGATGCGGCAGTCACGCGAGTTTAGCACATTGATTTGAAGTATTGATGTTACATATAAATATCACTAGTGCAAGGGCATAACCGAGTTAAATTTCCAAGTTTAGTATAAAAATATTTTCAATTCGTATTGTAGTTTCTAAAAAGTGCTGCGATCTTGTCTAAATTCTGCAATTTCATTGTTAAAATTATACTTGTATGACCGAATGCTATATTTTTTGCTGGTCAGCGGCATGAAATATTGATATAATTAAATTGTTTTTAAGATTTCATCAGGATCGCAGCACTTTTCAGATACCTTAATAGTTCTATAGTTGAAATTTAAAAGCTTACTTTGATCCATAGAGTGTATGCCCTTGCACTAGACCGATTTATTAAGACCCCCCCCCCACATTACCCTCCGATGTACTTGCATTCAAATATACGGCAGTGTCAATTAAATACGTAATATACAGAGAATATATTAATAAAGTAGTGAAGAAGACATTAAATTCAAGTTATTGGCCCATGGAATATCTGTAAATAATATTTTTTTTAATTAGAAAATACATATTTTGTTGAGAAAATATTGCTTGATCTGCCTGTCATTGCATACAAACTACGTCACGTTGTAAGAAATGACGTCATATTGACAAGTATCTTGCGATCAGTGACTTGTTTATAACTTGCTATGTGGGATTTAACTAACGACAAAACAACACGCTGTAGTAAGTTTTTATGTAGTTTGATGATTTCTTACTGGTTAAATTAGCAGATAAAATCATTTTGTGGTGTATTAAAGAAATGCTGTATGACGTATATTGTGAATGATGTCATAGTCAAGTTTTCCCGTACAAATTAGGCTCCGCCTCCTTTTTGTAATCTTACCTGTGCTGCGTTCCGCTAAAGAGGGATGATCGCGCTTTAGCGAGATGATCTCGCTAAAGGGGATGTGTTCCCAACCTGTTCAACACTAAGATGAACATCTTGATCCATAGTTCTGATGAAGTCCTTATCGTCTACCGAGAGACCAACTGTATCATCATCCTTTCGTTTCATGAAAATAGAAGAATCCAGATCTTGTGGATAGTGACCAGTATCTTTATTGTGGACTTCTACCTGTATGTCATTGGGACATGGCTGAAACATGGATGTCCTCCCGTTAGGAAGCAGGTAAGTAACGAATAGGATAATCAATGCAATTAAATTTACTCTCTGATTTATGTATCTTGAATGAAATCTATGCAATTATATCATGCTTATCAAGTTAAGATGTCTGATCACAATAAATAAGACCAAAGAAAATTGCCATTGTAAAATACATCACCTTACTTGGTCTGATCTTTGTATATTAAAACAGGTGGTGCTAATGAAATCAAATCCAAAATTAAAGTCCTTTAAATAATTGCCTTCTGGCTTATTGATAATTGGCTTCTTGTGAAAATACTGAAACCGATCCGAAATTATGCCTTAAGTCAAAAAATACCCATACTACATGTATGATTAGTTTATATTTATGTGTACTTGACTAGATAACCTTGGTACACTAGATCTTAAAATAAAATAATAAATCTTACTAATACATGTAGATACTCCCAAATCACTTATATTCCTATGTCATGATAGCCCCATAGCAGCTCTCCCTAGTAAGTGGATAATACACCCTATCCAACTTTTACTTTTCCCAAAGAATTAATAATTTCCAACTTAAGAGTCAGACACTAATTGTCTAGCAATAAAATTCCCTTTTATTCCCCAAAATTGAATGAATTGCATCTTTCTCCCCTATTTATGTGTTATGAATTTGTATGTCCAAAGTTAATTTCAGTAACATTTTCAACCCTGGTGTTTTAGTATTCTCATCTGATGTAAATAGTCCACGAACTTTGAGCTCTACCCAATAAAATTAAATTATCAAGAATAACTCATATGAATTATTTTAAGTAAAACTACTTAAGTAAAGAAATGTTTTAGCTGAAAACAGGCAATCCACTGATAAACTTAAAATGTGTAAAAAGGCAGACACACTTTCAAGTAAACACAAGTATTAAGCCGCAATATTTTTACCAGTATATTTTGTTACTAAATGTCAAATCTCTTTTATTTAAAGCGGCTTTTATTTAGTTAACCTTGCCAGTAGTTGAGAGAATTAGAATAACTGATATTACATGATCCAGTTACTTTTTTCTGGGTCACACAGAACCCCTACATACTTCCCATAGCTAAAAGAAGAGAATTACTGATTTAAGCAACTGGTTACAGAATACAGCAAATTGTATTCTTTATCATGAATTGAGCAACAATTTGTCATTTTCCTTCATTTACAAATCTAATTCCCTAATTTACCCAAACCCAAGATAAATAAAATTATCGATTCCTTTATTTCTAATGGTTATAGCCTTAGAAGTGAAGAATGCGTGAATAAAATGTCCCTAAAATGCTAAAGCGAATACCCTCAAGTCAGCTTATACTGTCAAATTTATTGTACGACTAAATAAACAAAGAAAATTAACTAACATATCTTCATGAGCAACTGAGCTACCTTTGATACTTGATAGGCAATAAATTTGATGAAATTAATGCAATTGCCAAAAGGAACCAAGTGACAATTAGTTACTAGTATTACACACTCGAGAAGCACTAAATTTAATTTCAAGAGTGCATTTTAAGTTTGAAATAAAGCATTGGCTTGTCTTGTCGGTTGATTGTGTTGTTTACTGTGGAGGGCATTATTTCAGCCAAATATGAAATAAGCTTCTATTGCATGATAATAACATGAAGACTGATTTATGGTCAACATTACCCTTGTAACTTACAATATTTGATGTTTCCCTGTTAATCATCAAAGCTGGAACTGCTATAACTTTGCTTCTGAGCCCACCCCTTGTGTGGTTTAAACAAAATTCATACACTTTAATGCAAAATGCATTTTAAAAATTCATTGTTGTATACACTGAGAATGCTCAATTGAATAAAGCCTGCGAAAATTGATAGACACCGATTATAATGTTTTGATCAGTTTGCTATTAAGCCACCCTTTTTTGTAGGATTTTTTTTTCAATTAATGCACGATTTATAAATAATTTAAAAACAAAATTAAAAATATTCCTCAATGTGGTATATGATTGCTTGTTAAACTAAAACATAAACTTAAAATAAGTTTTAATTCAAATTACGCCACATGTATGTCGACATAGTACATTTCGGAAAATTTCAATCCAAGCCAATCTCGCATTTTTCCAAAGAAGAATAATCCATCCATGCATCTAATCATCAAATCAGATATTTGCCGATAATATTTTATGAAATATTTTAGAAACAATCGTGATTGAAAGCATATTTTTTTAAAAGTTCTGTCTGCTACAAAATTCGTGTACCTTTCGTTTTTTGGGTCAATGGCAAAGGAGCGAGTCTCAGGGACGGGTGAGATTCACTCCGGAAGTTGAAGTGCGCATGCGCAGACATCTTAACCTCAGATCAAACCAGATCGAATTAGTCAACAATGGCGGTATCTTCGAAGACCTCGATTTGCGCTGTTCTCAACCTGATTGCAAGTGAATAATTCCTATAAAAATCACTTCTTAACCGGTAACAATATGTCTTATTCACTATAAATCATACATGTATTTTGCTTGATACCATTTATAAAAAGAAAGTTAACCTTAGCAGTCAACTATTCAATGACAAACTATGAGGTAAGCTTCATTTCATTAAAAGTATGTCAACTTGATCGAAACATTTGATTCCATCGAATGAAAAAGTAATGTTTATACGAGGGTTGTTAGAAAAGTTCGCGGACACATTGAATTACGGAAAATCTATTGTGTACTGTGAAGTACGACCTATTTCTGAATAAATTCCTACATTTTGTTTATCAGTATGTAAAAAATTATGTCCATTTTCTAAAATCTTGAAAATTTACAACAATTTACAACAATTTTTACTATGAGGTCATAGCATTCACGGAGCAATCCCTTGACGTAAGGCGACGTGACAACCAGATTTCAATCCGTTATGCTTTGTCGCAGTTCTATAATTCTTTCCTTTCTTCAGATTTTTCTTATCTTTTTCTACTTTAAAATTGAATATCTATATCAAGACATGTTACCTTTCTACTATAATGTCTTTTGTACTAATTCGGATTTTATTGATACGGATATATTTGAGATCTTTAAAATCGTCTATGCAGTAAATTGATCAGGTATGAAAACTATGCAAAACCATATAGGCACAACGTTCATGCGATAAGAGGGTATTGAAGTATCGATGGAGTTAATAATTCAAAATGTTAATCCTTCCATTTATATGAAGTCACAACCATTTGAAAACTTTTGTCCCTTGTGTGTGTAGGAAATTCCCGACAGCATCTTGAAAATTTCAGTCTCTTTTAAGACATTTAACTGTCTACACACATAATTTTTACGTAGTGCAGTGCTCCATGACGCTCAAGTTTATCATTATAAATATAGTAAATACAATTATACCTTTTTCTTCAGGTCCTTAGAATGAGCTTGAGTTTTGCATACAGTACAAACATTTATAATGCAGGAGATGACGATGACTACTTTTCCTTTGATGTAAGTTGCAATTATGGAAATTACCTGACAAGATCAAAGTTTATCATATTTGATATTTATAAAAACATTCTTGAACTTTTTAAAAGTTTTTTTAACAAACATCTCAAACTTTGTGAAATTATCTGTGTTTTCCATTTATTTCAAAGTAAAGGGTTAAAGATCAGTTGTAAAAGGCTCTGAACAAAATCTCTATGGACCTAACAAAAAATAAACATTTATTTTGAAGTGGCATTTTGGTCATTTGAAGCGTTGAATTTGGCCAGTAGCCTGTTCTAAGGGAAAACACTGAATTATACTTGTAAATTATTTTTATTACTGGTATGCATGTAATGGATATAAACTTAAATTAGCTATTAAATGTGTAACTTAAAGATGACATCATCATTGAAATCAACTTTTGACAAAGGTGCAGATGTTTGTTAACATAGAAAAGAATTTAAAAAAAATATCTTTAATCTTCTTTAAAAAATAACAAACATCTGCACCTTTGTCAAAAGTTGATAATGCTGAACTCAATTTCATTGATTTTTGATTTCAATGATGATGTCATCTTTAAGTTACACATTAGCTAATTTAAGTTTATATCCATTACATGCATACCAGTAATAAAAATAATTTACAAGTATAATTCAGTGTGTTTTTAAATAAATTAACAAAATGACCAAAATGCCACTTCAAAAATGTTTATTTTTTGTTAGGTCCATAGAGATTTTGTTCAGAGCCTGTTACAACTGATCTTTAACCCTTTACTTTGAAATAAATGGAAAACACAGATAATTTCACAAAGTTTGAGATGTTTGTTAAAATAAGGTAAAAAGTGTTAAGAATGTTTTTATAAATATCAAATATGATAAACTTTGATCTTGTCAGGTAATTTCCATAATTGCAACTTACATCAAAGGAAAAGTAGTCATCGTCATCTCCTGCATTATAAATGTTTGTACTGTATGCAAAACTCAAGCTCATTATAAGGACCTGAAGAAAAAGGTATAATTGTATTTACTATATTTATAATGATAAACTTGAGCGCCATGGAGCACTGCACTACGTAAAAATTATGTGTGTAGACAGTTAAATGTCTTAAAAGAGATTGAAATTTTCAATATGCTGTCGAAATTTTACACACACAATACATTTTTTCAAATGGTTGTGACTTTATAAATGGAAGGATTAACATTTTGAATTATTAACTCCATCGATACTTCAATACCCTCTTATCGCATGAACGTTGTGCCTATATGGTTTTGCATGTTTTCATACCTATCAATTTTTTGCATAAAAAATTTTAAAGATCTTTTATATCCTTATCAATAAAATCCGATCTACAAAAGACATTATAGTAGAAAGGTAACATGTCTTGATATAGATATTCAATTTTAAAGTAGAAAAAGAAAAAAAATCTGAAGAAAAAAAGAATTATGTCTTTATAAAGCATAACGGAAAATCTGGTTGTCATTCCTTACGTCAAGGGATTGCTCCGTGAATGCTATGACCTCATAGTAAAAATTGTTGTAAATTGTTGTAAATTTTCAAGATTTTAGTTAATGGACCTAATTTTTTACATACTGATAAACAAAATCTAGGAATTTATTCAGAAATAGGTCGTACTTCACAATACACAATAGATTTTCCGTAATTCAATGTGTCCGCGAACTTTTCTAACAACCTTCGTATAAACATTACTTTTTTTCGAAATCAAATGTTTCAGTAAATTGACATACTTTTAATGAAATGAAGCTTACCTCATAGTTTGTCACTGAATGTTTGACTGCTAAAGTTAACATTCTTTTCATAAATGGTATCAAGCAAAATACATGTATGATTTATAGTGAATAAGACATATTGTTACCGGTTAAGAAGTGATTTTTATAGGAATTATTCACTTGTGTGTGTAACAGCGCAAATCGAGGTCTTCGAAGATACCGCCATTTTTGAAAATTTCGATCTCTTTGAAGAGGTTAACTGTCTACACACATAATTTTTACGGAGTGAATCTCACCCTCCCTGAGTTCCTTTGCCATTATAAAAAACGAAAGGTACACGAATTTTGTAGCAGACAGAACTTTTAAAAAAATATGCTTTCAATCACGATTGTTTCTAAAATATTTCATAAAATATTATCGGCAAATATCTGATTTGATGATTAGATGCATGGATGGATTATTCTTCTTTGGAAAAATGCGAGATTGGCTTGGATTGAAATTTTCCGAAATGTTCTATGTCGACATACATGTGGCGTAATTTGTATTAAAACTTGTTTTAAGTTTATGTTTTAGTTTAACAAGCAATCATATACCAGATTGAGGAATATTTTTTAATTTTGTTTTTTAATTTTTATAAATCATGCATTAATTGAAAAAAAAATCCTACAAAAAATCTTAATAGCAAACTGATCAAAACATTATAATCGGTGTCTATCAATTTTCGCAGGCTTTATTCAATTGAGCATTCTCAATGTATACAACAATGAATTTTTAAAATGCATTTTGCATTAAAGTGCATGAATTTTGTTTAAAACACAAGGGGTGGGCTCAGAAGCAAAGTTATAGCAGTTCCAGCTTTGATGATTAACAGGGAAACATCAAATATTATAAGTTACAAGGGTAATGTTGACCATAAATCAGCCTTTATGTTATTATCATGCAATAGAAGCTTATTTCATATTTGGCTGAAATAATGCCCTCCACAGTAAACAACACAATCAACCGACAAGACAAGCCAATGCTTTATTTCAAACTTAAAATGCACTCTTGAAATTAAATTTAGTGCTTTTCGAGTGTGTAATAACTAATTGTCACTTGGTTCCTTTTGGCAATTGCATTAATTTCATCAAATTTATTGCCTATCAAGTATCAAAGGTAGCTCAGTTGCTCATGAAGATATGTTAGTTAATTTTCTTTGTTTATTTAGTCGTACAATAAATTTGACAGTATAAGCTGACTTGAGGGTATTCGCTTTAGCATTTTAGGGACATTTTATTCACGCATTCTTCACTTCTAAGGCTATAACCATTAGAAATAAAGGAATCGATAATTTTATTTATCTTGGGTTTGGGTAAATTAGGGAATTAGATTTGTAAATGAAGGAAAATGACTAATTGTTGCTCAATTCATGATAAAGAATACAATTTGCTGTATTCTGTAACCAGTTGCTTAAATTAGTAATTCTCTTCTTTTAGCTATGGGAAGTATGTAGGGGGTTCTGTGTGACCCAGAAAAAAAGTAACTGGATCATGTAATATCAGTTATTCTAATTCTCTTAACTACTGGCAAGGTTAACTAAATAAAAGCCGCTTTAAATAAAAGAGATTTGACATTTATTAACAAAATATACTGGTAAAAATATTGCGGCTTAATACTTGTGTTTACTTGAAAGTGTGTCTGCCTTTTTACACATTTTAAGTTTATCAGTGGATTGCCTGTTTTCAGCTTAAACATTTCTTTACTTAAGTAGTTTTACTTAAAATAATTCATATGAGTTATTCTTGATAATTCTATTTTATTGGGTAGAGCTCAAAGTTCGTGGACTATTTACATCAGATGAGAATACTAAAACACCAGGGTTGAAAATGTTACTGAAATTAACTTTGGACATACAAATTCATAACACATAAATAGGGGAGAAAGATGCAATTCATTCAATTTTGGGGAATAAAAGGGAATTTTATTGCTAGACAATTAGTGTCTGACTCTTAAGTTGGAAATTATTAATTCTTTGGGAAAAGTAAAAGTTGGATAGGGTGTATTATGCACTTACTAGGGAGAGCTGCTATGGGGCTATCATGACATAGGAATATAAGAGATTTGGGAGTATCTACATGTATTAGTAAGATTTATTATTTTATTTTAAGATCTAGTGTACCAAGGTTATCTAGTCAAGTACACATAAATATAAACTAATCATACATGTAGTATGGGTATTTTTTTGACTTAAGGCATAATTTTGGATCGGTTTCAGTATTTTCACAAGAAGCCAATTATCAATAAGCCAGAAGGCAATTATTTAAAGGACTTTAATTTTGGATTTGATTTCATTAGCACCACCTGTTTTAATATACAAAGATCAGACCAAGTAAGGTGATGTATTTTACAATGGCAATTTTCTTTGGTCTTATTTATTGTGATCAGACATCTTAACTTGATAAGCATGATATAATTTCATAGATTTCATTCAAGATACATAAATCAGAGAGTAAATTTAATTGCATTGATTATCCTGTATTAAAAAAAAACAGTAAAAAACCCAAGTTATAAGATATCCGTGTAGAAACATTAATAAATCCAACCCATTGGAATTTCACCAACAGCCTCATGCAGTCAGGGAATAATTGTAGGAAAATACAAAACTATATTGTTATTAATGAATTAGAAATTAAAGCATTTGTCAAATTTTTCCACTAATTATATTAGATTCATGCCATTTAAACATATCATTCATTCAGAATCAACAGGCAAAATTCTATTTGTCAGCCATAGGCTTTAATGTAAGACAAAAGTTAAAATGATTCACATTAATTAAACAGTACCTTTAGGTGGTAACTGGTTCAGGTATAATGGATTCAAACCTTTATGAAAAAGAAAGTGCTTCCTTCTGATCACAATTTCAATTTTGGTGAATTAAGAAAATTTTTAAATTGTTTTATTCTCCTTACCTTTAAATGGCTTTTAGGAAAGTGATATACAGTGCTGTTTGTAATTTAGGAATAATGCACTGTCAGACAAGGTCAACATAATAATTCTATTTTTTTTTTAACTACAGGGATAATTAAAATACATGTCATGTAATCATATATTCTTGCAAGCCAGTGTGATAGGGGAAAGAGGTTTTGCTCTGTGTATGAGCCATTTATTAGTAATATTTGTCCTGTTTCTGTCATATTTCTAGGTAGTGAAGTTACTCTATTATTGCAGCCCGGAGGACTGGGCTGCTCTATACATATAAGTTTAAGTGTTGGTGTATGGGGATTGGGGTGGGAGTAGTTATTTAGAATTAAAGGTTTTCTAAACATTAAAAAGATTGTTAATCAGAATGTTCTTTCCCTTTATAAATTACGAGATACATAATATATTTACTTCCATAAAGTGAATCTTTAAAAATATATATGTTTTTTTCATATTTAATATATAAAGTTGCTTATCATTTACTATCGAAAAAACGACAGATCCCTTTTTTTTTTAGAACATCGAATTTTACTTCTCGCATGAAAACGTAATCTGCGCAGTTTGTGTTTTATATTCTAAAATTGAAAATTAAAAACATTTTTGAATAAAGGTGATGCATGTGTCTAACTTCAATTTATATTTTATGCAGCCTACATTTACTCGAGGAATTGAAGTTTAAAATGGTATCTTCTTTTTTTTTAGTATTTATCCGACTTTAAGTTTTCAAAATATTCGTGACTATCGTCTCCATCAATAAGACGCATGCCTTTTCACACATATCGAAGCAATTTGATGATCAAGACTCATTTCCATTGTTTACTTTATATATTTCCCGTGCGACAATTGATGGTTACATCAATGTTTTCTTGTTTTAATAGATATAGATCTGTAATTGTCATTAAGCCAACTTTAAAAAGTGCTATATTCCTGGTACATATAATTAAGTGGCTGGAAATATCCAGTTTATGATGTACAGGCTGCTCAGTTATACAGATTAGTTTGGTTGAAAAAGCAATTATATTAGAATAGAGTTAAGAACTCATGAAAATAGAAATAAAATATGATGAGAAAGATCATTTTCTGTTTTATCATAAACATTAAAAAGATGGCATATCAAGTATTATTATCAAGTATAATTTCAAGATCCCATTTGGAGTCATTGTTGGGAGTTACATACATGTGAGTACTATAAGCCTGGAGAGTTAATTTTCCTAAAAGCTAACATACAATAATACAATAAACATGATTTTTTTCCAAAGAAATATTACACGGTAAGTAAAGTAGTTTTGTCTAGTACAACGTTGCTTGAAACCAGCCAGAATAAATTCATACATGCTACTGTTGAAATGAGAGGGGTTGGTCAGGATCAGCCATTTTTATGATGGGACAATATTTTGTCTCCACATAAATTTTTCTTAACATATTAGCACATGTAAATCTTCATCTTTAATTTATGTTATTTTGCTATAAAATAATCCAATGTAAGCTAATATAAAAATTTTTGCTTAAGTTCTCATAACTTTAAACATTTGAAAACATCAATTGAATCAAAATTTTCAGTGTACTCATTATAAAGAAGCATTAAATTTAGGAGGGATGGGGGGTCTCGAGTTATTTTCCAAGGGATTATTACAGTTTCTCCAGTAAATAAGTTAAAATTAGGGAGGTTGGTCGTGGGTCAGTTGAATGCGGCTTTCCCATTTTATGGGGTGACCAAAACCTATGGATTCCAAAGGTTTCGACCATGTGGCGTTTGCGCCGAGCCATTCAACTGATACTATAATTCATTTTGCTGCTGATGCTTAAAACAAACTCATTTACTGTGAAAATGTGTGCTGCTTTCAACAAATTCATGAATTGGTCTGCTTTACTTACTTGAAACAAACTCAGTTGCTGTGCAAAATGTGTACTGCTTTCAACAAATTTCATGCACAGTGCTTTGCTTGCTAAAATATCTTTTGTAACGTTCGCGGTTTGATAACCCGGAACGATAACTACAACATACATATAAACTTGTAAAGTTTTTTTAAAATATATGTACATAAAATTAAATTGTAAGGTTAATTACCGTTCGCGGTATACCCGGAACGGCCATTATTATGCTTATTATATGTACATTTGATATTATGCTTTCATGTTGCTTGCTGCTGCTGCTGCTGCTTGTTGTAATTTGGGGTCGCCCTTTTACGCTTAGCGACCCCCTGCTGCTTTTAAATATGCTACGACCAACAAACGCCAATATCAAAAATAAACGTGTATAAAATCATGTTTGCTTTATTTCCCTCTATATAAATAATAGCATCTATTAATTTAAAGAATAGATGCACTTATTTTATGAGGAAAGATTTGTTGCTGCTATTTGAGTTGGGTTAGCTCGAATATAATTAGATCGGGATCGGGATATCTCAAATTCTCCTTCTTTGCCATTGATGCAAAAACGAAAGGTACACAAATTTTGTAGCAGACAGAACTTTAAAAAAAATATGCTTTCAATCACGATTGTTTCTAAAATCCCATTCCCACCCGCCCCGTATTGAAGATTAATGGTAGAATCTGCATCTTAACACTAAACAATTTTAGTTTAAGAAGTTTTTATCTGCTGTTGGGGTTTTCTCTATCATTTCAGATTTGACTTGAGTATTGACTTCACTTGGAAGATTTTCGTCGTGGCATTCCATGGGCCTGACCTTGTATGCTGTAATTTGATTGCATGTGTAGCCTCGCTTGAAGAGTCCTTGATGACATTCCATAGAATTACGATTGGTTTTTCCCCTTGTCGTCCCAAGATTCAGATTGCGCCGAGCCATTCAACTGATGCTATAATTCATTGTGCTGCTGATGCTTAAAACAAATTCATTTACTGTGAAAATGTGTGCTGCTTTCAACAAATTCATGAATTGGTCTGCTTTGCTTACTTGAAACAAACTCAGTTGCTGTGCAAAATGTGTACTGCTTTCAACAAATTTCATGCACAGTGCTTTGTTTGCTAAAATATATTTTGTAACGTTCGCGGTTTGATAACCTGGAACGATAACTACAACATACATATAAACTTGTAAAGTTTATTTAAAATATATGTACATAAAATTAAATTGTAAGGTTAATTACCGTTCGCGGTATACCCGGAACGGCCATTATTATGCTTATTATATGTACATGTGATATTATGCTTTCATGTTGCTTGCTGCTGCTGCTTGTTGTAATTTGGGGTTGCCCTTTTACGCTTGGCGACCCCCTGCTGCTTTAAATATGCCACGACCAACAAACGCCAATATTAAAAAATAAACGTGTATAAAATCATGTTTGTTTTATTTTCCTCTATATAAATAATGTTGTACAGTACTCAAAGTTTCTCCTTTACCACTGTTAATATCTTAGTGAGGAGTAAAAAAAAGATGCTTGGTTGAACATTTACTGGAACCAATTATATGTATATCTTTGTTTTTTGTAAGGATTCTTCTTACTTTCTGAATCCAGTACATATATATGGTAGTTTACATTCATTTTTCTTTGGGATATAAAAATATTCAAAACTGACATATGATTTTAAAGAATTTCTACCTTAGAAAGAGAATTATACATATAAGTTCGTAGAATTAAATCCAAGTTCTTCTAAAATACAATTAATATAATGAGCCTTACAAATGAAGACATTGTTGTTACCTGTTTAGTCAGCAGGGAGTACTGGTAGTCAGCAGGGACCAGTACGTACTGACCATTAAAGCGGCAATACGGCTGCAAATCGTGTGCTTTTTCATTCAAATTTACCCAATATATCATCCAGGAATAAAGTAAAAAGTTTAAGTAAGCATTTGAGAAAAATCAATATTCTCTCCTCATACAAAATTAACGTAACTGGAATCTTCCGGAAAATCAAGGGTCGTACAACTTAGTTCTGTTTACTTGTACCACGTGAATTCTAAAATGGTACGTGCATACAATGTAGGCTTTACGATTATAATGAAATATTAAGTAAAAGCAATTCTGAGAGCCAAAATATCTTAACTCTCCGGTAAATTAATAATAGTTAACATATTAGTCTGTATTTAACATGATTCATGTTAAATAGACGCATTTAACATGATTAAGTACAAATGTTGACGTTTTGTGTATTGGGGTGCAGGAAAGGAAAATCCACCAAACCATACGTCATCGCGGCAAAATGTCAAACAAAAAATCTCTCTGCAGTTCCAATACAATTTGCACTTCAAATAGCAATTTAATTTTTATATGTCATAAGTGCATTTTTACGTTGAGTTTACACTGATTTTTTTCTTTGAAAGCCATGGAGATACGAGAAATGAAAGCTTGTATCAACAAACCTGTAGGGTAGAACCTTCGCGAGCCCCATGTGAATGTAGTCGAGATCCCGTTTCTTCTTCATCCAATGATTATATTAATCTCCCAACTAAATTTTTGTCAGGAAAGTTGCTTGTTAATTTCCAGCCCTATTTTTGGTTTTGTTCTTATGACATATAAAAATTAAATTGCCATTGCGTTTTGGTCGACTTTGTCAATGTAGCAGGCCTATCGGGCTTCCCTCTCTTACCATGCTGTTTTGTTTATGAAAACTTTACGCATGCGTGTATAGCATGGAATGTGGAACCTCGAACACGTTGCGATGTATATATTTATGGGCCATAAATAATTATTAATTTTAATGAAATAATCAGAATTATTTACATATGAAATTTGTAATTTTCTGAAAGTGTATACATTTATGACACAGGCACCTGACGTTACATGTACTTATTTTTCTTTTCATAAAAAAAATATACACATACTTAAGTTTATTATTAGGAATGTGTATATTTTTTTTTATTAAAAGAAAAATAAGTAACATCAGGTGCCTGTGATTTATGAATATGAAAAAAATTCCAAATCCTGTAGGAAAATTTTAACAAGTCTGTTTTTGAAGAGATGCGCCGTATTGTAACTTTAATCTATCTAGTGTGTAAATAATGGCGTAATTTGTATGAAAACATAGCCAACATTTAACCTAATATTAGATTTTACTGGTATTTGCTGACAAGGTCATTGTATCGACCATAGGATTTACAAATTATGATAATTTTAAACCAGACTGCCGATATTTTTGTCTCATCAATTTGTCTATCATTAACTAATAAAATCGTTTTAGAACGATCTGTAAACTTGCTCTTGTGTATCGAATCAACTTAAAGATATAAACCGTGTATGCAGGTGATATATTGCTGCATAAGTGAAGGAAGGTTAACGTTATGATTGAAAAGTTAGTCATCAAGTTGTCATAAACCTTTGTTGTTTGATTATCATTAAACTCTTTATGTATATATTAATTATGTATTTTACCGCATTGTCACACCTATGTGTTATAACAATATTGTCGCTGAGAGACCACTGTTTTGTAATCATTTCTAGTCATGTTTTTTATTGATTCTGGTATTACTCCCAATCAAAATCTTTTGTTGTCCCCAGCTAGAAAAGTGAGGGATATTAATTTGGGTCTGTCCGTCCGTCTTTCTGTCTGTCTGTAACGTTTTCGTTTCAACAAGATATCTCGAGAACCCTTTGAGCTTTCGCAATGAAATTCTGCATAGCAACTCCCTATGGACTAAAGAAGACCCCTATTGATTTTGAGGTTAAAAGGTCTAAGGTCAAGGTCATAAATTCGCAAATTCTGTCTGTTATAACACTTTCGTTTCCGCGCGATATCTCGAAAACCCTTTTAGCTTTTGCAATGAAATTTTACATAACAACTCCCTGTGGCCTAAGGAAGATTTTGAGGTCAAAAGGTCAAAGTTTAAGGTCGTAAATTTATACATTCTGTCTGTATGAAACACTGTCATTTCCGGGCGATATTTCAAGAAGATTTTGAGCTTTTGCAATGTAATTTTATATCAAAACTCCCTAGGACCTCTCTCACCCCTCTCAAAGTGTCCCGCTCCGTTTGTTTTATTAGTATTTATTTATTACATGTCGCTATTTTCAGCACAGGGGCAGAGTCATTAGGTATAAAACAGGTTCTCGGTGGACTTAATATTCTTATTACATCTATTAGAACTGTTTAGTAAAGGCTAAATTAGACACCATACATTGTGTAGAATTTTGACAATATCTAACGTGAATATATACATCTATGTGACTTCATATTTGCATATCATTCTCGTTGAGTTAAAGAGGCTCCGTGATCTAGTGGTATTTCTCTCGCTTTACATGTGAGAGGACACGGGTTCGCATCCCGGATGAACCATTTTTTTCGAAATACTTTTTTTTTTACTAAATGATAGTATTAAGCATGTGAAATGAAAAATTTATGAGGTCTGGCTTCTACAAAATCATAAAATCATCATTACAGTGTGATAAATATTCCATATAAAAAGAATCTTCTATACACATAATAAAGAATAAGCAATCAAACCTTTATATCCATATTGGCATATTTTATTTGCTTCAGTATGCCTGTATACATTTAATAATTCTACAAATTCAGTCAAGGGGATCCGACCCCTCCCCCCTCCCGAACTACGCATGGTTTACTTTTTCCCTATTTAATTTAATCAATATTTTATTATGTTAGATTACATAATTGGACTGGACATCAGGCATGGCCTATATAAGTCCTCTCCAAGGTCAAGGTTACAAATGTTAAGAATATTGACAATGATTTACAATGATGGAATAATACTTATTAAGTTGCATATTATTTTCTTTTGTTAACTATACATGGGAAAACAAAGCAAAAAAAAAAAGATTAAATTATACAGAAGAATTATTATTAAGTTTGTATACTCGCTATGAAATATAATGATAAGGAAATTAAAAAGTGCAAACAAACAGCAAACAGAATAAGTAATTAAATAAAGTGCAAAGGATAAATATGCAAGGAAAAATACAAAACTGAAGAAAGAGAAACATTTATAAATGACAAATAAATTTTAATCAAGCAATAACACTGAGTAAGGAAAAATAAAATAAAAAAGAGAAAGAAAAAAACAATAATAAAGTGCAAAGACAAATATCTAAAGGAAAATACAACATATACAGGGAACATAGACATTTTTTTCCCTAAGCGGGGGACACAAATTCTCTGAATTAACTTGTTTTGGATTAAATTTTTCTTCACTTAAATTAAGAACAAGTTTTTTAAAACACTTATCATGTTTTCTGTTATGAACTTTGGAAACAAACATGGCTGTTATGTTGCTTTGGACTACCAGTTAGGTTTTAACAAAATTTTACAAGCATTCTTAGAGTATTGCATAAGTAATACATGTCCCCTAACGGATTCCCCTGTTCTCTTTAGGATGTCATTTTATAATATCCTGTTTATGAAAAAGTGCCCATAAAATGTGGACATTTCGGATATATACATGTACTTGTTTATGAGTGAAACGTCTTGGAATGAAGTTGATCTTTCTTACAAAGAGAGACGTCTATCAATGTCATTATACATACATGCGTGCTTTGGTCAAAACAGCTCATTTTACATGATTAAAGAAATATATTTAAAAAATCAAACTTGCTCTATATATGGTTTGTCACTTAGAATAATCTGTTTTTCGGGACAAGGCCCACAGCACAGTTAGAATTTCTTCCATACACTCGCTATAGCAAATATTGCAGACTGAGAATTGCTCTAAAACAATTTTGAAGAAAACAAAAAGATTTGCATTGAAAATAACTATACCAAATGAATTAAAACAATTAAACCTTTTCTTTGCTTGTCCGTCCATCATGCAGTAAAAATATTTATTTATTTTGAAAGCAACTGTGTTCTGGTATAAAAGTTATGACCAAGGTAAAAGTGCTTGATATTAAAATTACCTCCTTCGCTGTTACTGTTTTTAGCTCACCTGAGCCGAAGGCTCAAGTGAGCATTTCTGATCACATTTTGTCCGGCGTCCGTCTGCCCGTCTGTCTGTCTAGCTGTCTGTCTGTCCGTCTGTCTGTAAACTTCACATTTTCGACTTTTTCTCACGAACCGCTGTTCCAATTTCAACCAGACTTGCCACAAAGCATCCTTAGATAAAGGGGATTTAAGTTTGTTCAAATGAAGGGCCACGCCCTCATTCAAGGGGAGACAATTGGGAATTAATGAAAATTTGGTGGTATGTTTTAAAAATCTTCTTCTGAAGAACCACTGTGCAAGGAAAGATGAAACTTAGGGGGAAACATCCTCAGGTAGTGTAAATTTAAGTTTGTTCAAATCATGACCCCGGGGGTAGGGCGGGGCCACAATGGCCGACCAAAGTTTTACATAGAAATATATAAGAAAATTCTTTAAAATCTTCTTCCTAAGAATAACATAGCCATAATTGATCATATTAATGTGTAAGCATCCTCAGGTAGTGTAGATTCAAGTTTGTTCAAATCATGACCCCCAGGGTCAGGGCGGGGCCACAATAGCCGACCAAAGCTTTACATAGATATATCTAGGAACATTCTTTAAAAATCTTCTTCTCAAGAATAGCAAAGCCAATTTAGTCATGGGACTACTTTTGGATTTAAACTATTCAATAAGAAACCAATTTCTACTTTTTCCTAGCCACAGTGCTCGGGTGAGCGATGTGGCCCATGGGCCTCTTGTTTACTGAAATTTCAATTGACAATTCTCTTTTCTGTTTTCTGTCGAATTCTTATATTTTAATTCTTTACTCTCAAATTTTTCTCACGTATTAATCGCTGTACGGTATAAATACGTTTGTATTCGAAAAAAAAATTTTTATATTCTATAATTCATAAAAACTTTATCTGAAATTGTTCTTAAAAAAACGATACATATTTTTTTTTCCTTCTTGGTAAGTCCCTGTTTGTCCGAAGATCTTCATTCCATATTCTGTTCATCTTCAACATTTGGATTTATAATGTAGCCTGAATCAGCACTGTTATTTCTCAAAAATGGATGAAGGTAAATGTTATCCGCTGAATATAAATCAAAATATACTATACCATACTAAGAAATCATATTATATCCTAAAGGCTTATTATACTCAAAAACATTTTGTAGAACAAAAATACTTGAGAAAAAGAATTTTGTTTTCAAAGTTTACGCTTTCTTTATCATAAATTTTGATGTAAATTAATGTAGCTTAATCCTTCATTTCCTTTGGATGATTTAAAAAAAATTACCTGAGCGGTGTCTGAAATTAGAATAAGAAGCACGAACGACTTTAAACAGGACTCTGCTTACAACTACTAGTGCTAAAACAGCTACTCCAAAGAGTATGCCTAAAATCACTGGTACCATAGAGCTGTCCTCGCTGGAAAAATTAAATATAACAAAGTCTGGTATAAAACGTAACATCTGAGAATAGGTTTTTGATATTAAAAGATTTTTTTAAAAAAAGACAGGCCTCGTTTATTAATGTGAATTAAATTGTTAAAATTTCAAGAATATTTAAATTACGTAAAATATTATACCTCTTCAACAAAGGTTGATTGCCAATCTGTTCTTGACATCTTTGATTCAAAGAGGGATTGGGCGTCACTGAAGGTAGCATTTTAATGGATCTTTTATTCTCTTCTCAAATACCGAGTATCCACCCTCTTCTAAAGTAAATCGACCTATCTACACAAACAAGTACAGTTGTATTACAATTGCAGTATTTGAAATCTAACAATTTGAGGTTTGATACTAAATTTTTAAAAATTATTCTGTTGTGAAATATGTTAGGATTACGAAAACGGTATTCGAGCTCAATAGTCCATTACACATAACAAAATTGAAAATAGGAGCGGGTCAAACACAGACTTTCAAAACAACACAGGTGGGATCAGGTGCCATAGAGGAATGAGCATCACCTGCCGAACGGTGACACCCGTCGTGTGCTCCATATCATTATCGGGAGATAACGGAAAAAAAATACTTGGACAACTTAGTGTGTAAATAATTGCATAACAATCAGTATGCAAAAAAATCAGTCCGCATTTGACTTAATGATAAATTGTTTATGCTGTCAAGGATATTGCATTGACCATAGAACTTACGACATGCTGACTATAAGAACAGACGATACGTTCCTATATATTTTTCCTCAATATTTTGTCATTCAAGTAATGCTACTTTTACAAATTAACTCGTAAAACATTGAGGTTTATTACCAGGCATTTGTGCAAGATACCAGAGGATGATCATTTTGTACGTAAGTATCTTAAATGCAAATAAAAAAGAAATGTTAGCAATGTGAATTTTTAAAGACAATTAGAAGACAATTAGAAACCAGTGTAGAAATCACAAGGTAATGATAATTTTAATAGATATAATATATTACGAAGATATACATAACAGATATCTGAGGAACGTATCGTGTCCTTCAACAAGACTGCTGATATTCTTGCTTCTCTAACTTTTTTTGTCAATACCTTATCTCGTTTTAGAAACTGTTTATGCATAGAACATGTAAAATACACATTATTAGATATGCATGTCGAAAACATTAAACACTATTTATTGTTGACAAAACCAAACCTACTTCAACAAATATCAGTTGACTGGCATCCGAGACCTTCCTCTGGACTTGATATATTGTGTATCCTACATTACCATCACCATTATTCATTAAAAACTTTGGATGGAATCCGTCTATCATCTATCACCAGTTTTTCATTCTTTATTATGTCAAAGACATTTTGTGGGGAATCTCGATACCTTTGACATAAAATAGAAGACTGGCTGCCACATTGATCAGCAAAAGATTTATTTGTTCCTTGTAAAATAGAAAACATGGCATTGATAGCAAAGGCGGTCTATAGTTCTGGTTGATAGTCTTTGTTGTTAAATTCTTCCTCAATATCCTTACACTGAGAAGCAGAGAGTTTATTAAAGCTGCCAGACAGGAAACAACTGTTTCTTTGTTCAAAGTACTCTTTTGTCCAGGGGTTTACATCGTTGTTTACGTCGACAAGCCTATCATGTAGATAGCTTTCAAATTTAGATGTCCCAGTTAAAGGCTTCATTTGTAGGGACAAAGATATGGTTCCCTCTAGCTTGGATTTACCATCAAATATATCTTGTCTTAATCCAAACGCGTCAGAACCTATGAACAGATATGACCAAGGATTTATTCTTTCATGTAGTTCAGACATAACGTTTTTTACAACATGACTTCTCAAAAAAAGGAGCACAACTGTAACATACGGAGTTCTTTGAAGATTGTCACGAATCTTTGTGTAATCATTTTCTTTAACTATTATTTCATTTGCAATGCATATTTTCATTTCGTTAGCTGCGCGTATAATAGCGTTTCTTCCTCCTTCGCCATAGCTTCCTTCACTGAACATAATCTGTATGTACGAAGAATTCAGTGATTTCACTATGTTAACCATCGCCATAACTTGTTTATCGTCAGGATTACACGTACGCATAAAGTATTTATAGGTAGTTCTGTCACTTAACACAGCAGCAGTGGAAGCGTAACTTATTTGAGGAAGATCTAATTTCTGAAGTATACTTGCTGTTGCTATGCTAATTTCGCTTCTTTAAAAAAACCCTAAAAGTTTTTCTTGAATAAGAAAAGGTTGGTTACAAAATAAATAATGTATCCGATTTTATTGCTTCCAAACATCCCGGCAAATCTTCCTAGTTTTTCATTTACTGTTTCTACTGCGAACCTTATTCCTTCAACTTCCCATCCATTTGAATCTCGAATACGTCCACACTTTATAGGATCATTGGTGTCTTTATCGAATACAGGAACAACTGCCCCGACATAAAAGTCGCCTTCTTTAAAAATTATTTCATCAAACAAATTTCTATTTTGACATGATTCACATTTTTTCCCAACGTTACACTGTGCTTTTATGATATCAGGCCATAATAAACCATTCGCGTTTTCCGTGTAGTCTCTGAGTAACGTGGTATTTAAATCTAATGTTGTATTGTTGTAACTCCCAACCTACATAAAGATGACAAAAATTCAGATAAAAGACCAAATCAATTTGTTTATGATGTTTTTTAACCGTTTAATATCGCTTATCAGTCGATTTTTTTAATTTTAAAATTTGATCTTATAAAAGGGATGTAAAGAATAAAACCTAAAGAAAATTCAGGTACATTAAAATGTATGTGGGCATTGATACACTGTATAAAAATCGTTTATTCGGTTTAAAAGAAAAAAAATTATGTTTTGTCCTAAAATATGCTTTTGAAACATGGGTAAATTATAAGAGCAAAAGAAATTGTCAGCGGAAGCTATATTGTAGATAGGAGAGTCAATAATAAATCCTTCAACAAAAACATCTTTAAAAAATAAAACCGACTTGAAACCAGACTGCTAAATATTTGTAGGGCATTAATTTATACCATTCAATTTTACAATTTATAGTAATAAAAATGATTTCATTCAAATGATAGAACAAAAACAACACAATCACTATCAGGATATATATATATATATATATATATATATATATATATATATATATATATATATATATATATATATATATATATATATATATATATATATATATATATATATATATAGAGAGAGAGAGAGAGAGAGAGAGAGAGAGAGAGAGAGAGAGAGAGAGAGAGAGAGAGAGAGAAAGAGTTCTTTTTCATGCCTTTGTTTACTTACTTTCATTAAGCAAAATTCTTGATTATCGCGTAGACAATATCGAAAGTGATAAACTTCATATTCAGGTAGATTTCTAAAAATATAAGCATTGAGATTTCCTTTGAACCTTATTTCCAAGGGTTGTCGTAGTTCATCAGGAATATCTCCCTTTAAACTGACTTTGGCGTTTCTTCCCAATGACACCAGTCTATAAGTATTGTCCCAAAGTGTGCTGTTGAGATTAGTGCACAACCCATTAACTCCTTCACATATTTCTTTGTGGAGATCTTTGAGAATTTTAGCGTGTAATATTGTAGATATGATTGCGTAACCTTCAAACACATTGAGATCAGTTACAGAATCCAGGTTTTCTTTGGTAGCTATAGGCAGTGAACAGGAAGGGCTTTGAATATCACAAGAAACAAACTTTTTGAGCCAGGGATTAGATAACATTTCCTGACTGAAAATTGTTTTATTACTCAGAACATTTACCCAATGGGTATGAAAACTGTTGAAGGATACCACAGGAGGGATAGAATAGAAAGATCCCTTAGATACATCATATAGCTTCAATGTATTTTTGTCTATAGTAGGAGACCCTTCTGAGAAAATCAGTCCAAGTCGGAATATGTAATTTTGTTTTAGTTTGTTGACAACATTGAGTAACACTTTAACAGTTTTAGTGGAAGCAAATACAATAGCTCCTGGTATTGTACTTTCAGCATGAAAAATAACTAAATTTATAGCTTTCTGCAGTTCTTGAGATTTTACAAGTCCATTTTCCATTGAAATAGCTGAAGAATATGCAATGCATATTTTCTTTGCTTTAGCCTTGCTCTCAAATCCTTGAAAGATTCATATCCCATATGCATTGTTTTCGTATATGACAGCAACATAGTTCCAGTCAAGTTTTTCCATGAGAGAAATGATAGTCTGCAAAAAAACCATCCATTAACTTGTTTACTTTTTTATGAATAGTGTTTTATTAGAATTAAACAAAAGCAAGACAATAAGACATGAATTTTATATAAATTTTAAGTATCTCTTGACATCGATTAATATTATTCTTGTTATATATTGTGAAATCTTTATCATCTCCTAATTCACGACATAACTGCAAACACTCATTATAAATATAAAGATAAGGAATAGAACTCAAGTTTAAAAATTAATGATAAATTGTTCTTTACTCATACCTATTACTCCCATTGTATTAAGCAAAGAATGAACAAAATGTTAAACTGATACAAGACTCAGTGTATCATAAACTTATTTGTCAATAGCTTGCC
The DNA here is from genome assembly GCF_032062105.1 of Saccostrea cuccullata. Lineage (NCBI taxonomy): Eukaryota > Metazoa > Mollusca > Bivalvia > Ostreida > Ostreidae > Saccostrea > Saccostrea cuccullata. The sequence goes on along the minus strand of NW_026922108.1, from coordinate 28,570 downwards.
CTGTTGTAAAGAAATGCTTATTGTAGAGCTTGACCCTGCATATCAAAGCAATAAAAGACATAAGCTACATGTAAGTGATAGTAATATAATGGTACAAAAATAAAGGAAATTGATAATAGAAACATTTTTAGGATGACCATAAAGTGTTGGTGGTGGGTTAAATTTCAACGCATTTAAAGGCAGAGATTTTTTACCGGGTGGAAATTCCAGGTGAGGGAGGGGCTTATTTTGTACAGGTGTGAATGCCTTGGGGGCTAGCAGTCTACCTGTGGTCATCTGTCTCCTAACCCCTATACACAGGAAGTGATTTAATACACAGTGAAATATCCCAGGTGTCAAACTTTACCTGTGTTTGGCACTTGATAATTTTAAAGGGGGAGGAAATAAGCACCTCCTTCAAATTTATCTGGTCTTAGACCCCTGTCAATCATCTGAAATTTAGCCTGGGATTGGATACTTTGATTTAATTGACATTTAGTTTGCTGTTGTGACACGATAGCGGTGTTTTTCTTTGAAGTTTACTGTTCTGTATTAGTAATGTGGTGGGCGGAGCTACTTTCCGTTCTGTATTAGCCCTGTATACAGTATTGTATTTGCCAACTATTCTGTATCTAAAATACAGCACGGTTTAAAAATAAATCTGATTCAATTTAGCATAGTAAATGCTGATTATTCCCTTTTATAAATTTTGGATAAATACCCGGTATTTCCCTGAGAATGTAAAATGTCAAAATTTTTCAATTACTTTTTAAAAACTTATTCCACACAGAATCTTTATGTAATTTTGATCCAAAGTAAAAAGAAAATTCGCAATAACGGAAAACATCCTCTGTACGTAATTTCGTATATTATCCTCGTACAAAATCATTCAAGTCCATTTTTTCCGCGTTTTTATTTTTTAAAAATCCTTCTCGCTGACGACAGATACACATCTCTTTCACTTCGTTTTTAATGTCGCAATTCAATTTGAAAATAAAAATCCGTGACATCAAAGTCCATCGAAGAATTTTCTGTAAATCCTGTTTTTGTAAATCTAGTTAAACCGGGATTTTAAAATCCCTGAAATAAATTATGATAAATCTCCATCTTCAATAGATCACAACAATGACGATTAAATCCTCCAATTTATCCATTAAGACTGACTATCACTCGATTACGTCTACCCCGTTAAATTGTCAAAACTAATCTGACTGAAATTTACGTTTTCCGTGGAAATATATATACTGCGGATGCGTACCCTCCGTCGGGGCCTCATCTACAGAACAAAGTTATAAAGTGGGCAGAGCTTTTTCTGATTGATCGTGTCACAAATCATTTAGAGAACTCGACAGGTTCTGTATCGTAGATACAAATTTGGGGGTGGCGACTCGTGCTGCGCACTCGTCTACCCGCCCAAATTTGTATCTACGATACAGAACCCGTCTCATTCTCTAAATAAAACCTGTTGTGTATATCTTGTGTACCTTGTCTAGAGATCGTACCAACCATCGAATTATCTTTCAGGCTTTTGATGCCTACCGCACGTACCAACGTGATAAAGAAGCAATCAAATCGTTCTTTTCTTTTATAATTCATAAGAATAATGCCATAAATATAATCAATCTATCAAATAATTAAATAAATGACAAGAAAAATCATAGCTATATAATATATATTATAAATTTAATTTTAAAAGGGAGGATTTTATATCACGATTACAATCGATAATTTTAATTTCCGTGTTACAACATGAGTTAACGTACATTTATTTCTCCATTAATTAACAAAATAAACCGACCTGCGTTTGAAGCTAGTATCATGAAATTAAATAAAATTATTTTTTTAAGACAAGTATGACAACATTTTAACATTGTTCATGAGCTAAGCGAATTTATTTTTATAAGACAAACCCGTACGTGTCGCTTTTCTTCGAGACATGGTGACAAAGTTACGGTATAATAATAAGTTTTAGAAGAGAAATAACTCGGAATATTAAATTTTGCTTTGTATTTAATGTTTGAAATTAATCATGAATCTCGAAAGAAAAAAAACCCGATGCAGATGATTCCATTCCGTTTCATAGTTGTCGGGGAATCAACCCCGGTCCGAAGCCCTGGCCATTTTGACAGACCATGCGTTATTGAAAACTCAAGTAGGGTTTATCTTAAAAAGATATTTATTTAGACAATAATATTACTACTTCAACATTTTATTCTCAAAAACATCGTTTCTAAGTTTCATTGTTATTTACCGAAAGACTGTTTTATGATTCACTGTCTTAGAACTATCGTTTTGCGTTGACGACGTGTAATTTGAATTACTTCCCTTTTTGTCGCCAGATAACAATGACAGATTTTGGTGCTAAATGTATTTTAGTTTAGTTTAAAATATATTTATTCAGTTATAAAAATGGATTGAACAGCAGGCATAAATGCCTATGATCGTTCTCTCCATATTTGAAATGTATTTTCGTTATAACACTTCATTAAGAAACACACTGTATATAAAAATAATGTCGAATTATTAAAAACATCAATTTTTTTAAAATAAATAAATTGAGAAGGATTCTGACTGCAACAAAAATGCTTTATTTCGCATTTCAATTCATGAGCAAAACATGAAAAAAAAAAACCTCGGTTAACAAAGTCGTAGGAAAACAGGTAATACACTCAGGTAACATCCTGTGTATATAGGTAGTATACACAAGCCAGCGTCGTTCCCTCGGGGCTTCTCGGCCGCTTCGATTAAGCTCCACCCCACACCAAACTTAACTGAGGAAAACCGTACGGTTGAAAACCCCGGCGTTTAAAATTAGTAGTAAAAGGGTTTTTTAATTATATATTGATTTATTTTTGACTGCTTGAAAACACCCCTACCAATTTAAAAAATTATGATAGCATACTAATAAATTCAAATATTAAAACAAAAATTGTTTTAGATGTATTAAAACAAAAATTGTTTTAGATGTATGTGTTAATTTAAAAAAATAAAAAACTCCTGTAACAACCAAATTAGACTCATTCATCCCCAGGATCCCATCTATATTAATTTAATGACAAGAGAGCCGTGTTAACTACATTTCACTGAAATAAACGAATCTAGATTTATTCTAACCTTTATAAAGCTTTGTAACCATGAACATGCTTAAAGATTGCTTTTAAATTCTATCTGATTAGAAAAGGAAAATATAAGTGACCCATGATTAGAAACATTAATTTCTTAATTACTTCACACAGTGCTGCTGTGAACTTTATCAATAACATTTCCACTTTAGGTTTACCATTTAGCATATTGAAATTAATATCGAAATATTATTTGAAAAAAAAAATTATGTACCAAAGGTTAATTTAAAAAAATGCTTATTATATTATAATCCTTTCAAATACTAAAGATATATTTAATTTATATATTATCAATCTTAAAATATTCATAGTAAAACAGTTTCTCTATACCATGTTCATCAAAAGTTAATTAGAAGGTCACCACGATTCCCTTATAAGATGTACAGGGTATACACAGGGACCAGTAAGTAAGTGTCAATCAAGTTCCAACATCCAATGATGGACCTTCACACACTTGATTAACAGGGCTACCCAGACCAGGTATTTTTGAAGGCGGTGCTTAAAATCTCTGCCTTTAAGAGCTAAATTATAACAATGCATAATACAAGCTGCATAACTGCGCGCTTTTTTGTGTGCTAATTTAGATCGCTAAAATATAATTTGCATAAAACTGTCATTGATTGTTTACATTTTGTACTTCATATGATTTACCATATACATTATATTTGAACAATATTGGGCATCTTTTTGCATAAAATATGAAGAAAAAACAGCTATACGTACATTGAATCATAAGTAGGAATGAAAATAATTATTGTTTCCGATAAAAAGTCGTTTCTTCATGTTAAATTGAACGCAAAAGCAAATTTAAAGAATTTTGCTGTTTCTGTAGGGTTTTTATTTTATGTATATGTATGAATTGTAGGAGTCTTAAAAACACACATAGTTACGTAAATACTGTATATTTTACATATATGAATGAATGCTGGTTAAATCTTCATGCTTGGAACAATAATTGTACATTTGACATTAACCGTGATTCCACTCAAACTGTATTCATTATTTTTGTTTTTTTTTTATATACAAGTTAAGAAAACAGTCTTTTATCGTTCATAAGGTATGCTAGCTGCAATAATGTAGCCTTCTCCAAATTTTTTTTAATCTGATGTTTTCTGGAGAGGGCTACAATTCCATAGCATCTCCGTAATAGTGCAAATATTTTTTTTAAATAGGAGCGACTGCAGGCAAAATAAATTATTTTTACATTCAACTTACTTCTAATAAGACGAAATTTTTATTTACTGTCCACAACAGACCCCGTTAAATGCGAAAAACTTGTAAAATAACTCTGCGTGTTTCCTGGTAGTTTACTTCAGCAGCCATGACAGTTCTTTTGCTTGAAATTTAGAACAACTGAATAAAGCAAATATCGGTGTTTATAAATGATTGTGCTGAAATTTATCACAAAAACATAGGTATATAAACCCATTTTAAGTGTTTTTTTATGCAAACAGCGATATTTATGCTTAAAATAAGGAAATTCTAAAAAGATCCGCTCCTATAGAACCTAAATTCTCATTGGCTGTCCCAAAATACAATGTACAATCTATCAAGGTCGGTAAACATGGAGGATAAATTAGAGTTGTGATGTTGACATACACGAAAAATAAGCGATATATGGATCGTTCTGTATATTTTTTGCATTGATTTACGTCTTGGATGACTACTTATTAGGAGTCAAGGTAAGAAATGTTAATAAAATAGCCATTTACTGACAATTTGAGCCGTAATCCTTGCGGGAGCGAATCGCTCCCGCTCTGCACCATTACGGAGATCCTAAGGAGTTGTAGCCCTCCCCCCCCCAAAAAAAAAGAAAAAAGGGAGAGGGCTACATTATTGCAGCTAAAGGTATGCTTATACGTAAGCCTTAAAAAATATGTTAAAAGAAACAACCCTTATTGCCTTTTGCAGAATTTTCACTTGAACCTTTTCATTAAATGAAAAAGTAAAATATTTATGGTTTCAATACACAATTCAAAGAGATCTATATTCTTTAACACCAGTGACTTGTATGCAGGGGACACAGATTTTACATTATTAATACACGAAGAGAATTATGTTATATAATCAGACTTACTATCGGACAAACAGACAGATAAGATTAATACTCATTGGAATGAGATATGCATATTTATTTCCATTACCGATATTTGCCTGGAATCTTCTGGGATAACCCTTAGGATATTTTGATATTTGTTCCCATCACTGAGGGCTGAGGCGGTTGTTGAAAAGAGTGTTTGTAGAATTAAGTTATTTTTCTCCAACCCATTGATGTACGACGACACGTCTACCGCTTCGTGACTATATTCTGGACCAACCAAGCCTTGACAAAGTTATAAATAATTACAGATTATTTGTATTATATAAATTTTGGGGAATGCTATTAACTCAGTTTGGAATATTGGTGTTATGGTCTTGCATTATTCTAGCAATTTTGGGAGACATGTTAGTTTATTTAAACTTAAGAAGTGTTTACTTTTGAAAAAAAAAGTATTTATTTTTTATGGATTATGAAAGTATGAGATTTGAACACCAGTCATATTTCAAAAAATGGTTAAATTTGATAAAAAAAAAATCAGTCATGTATCTTTAATCAATTTTGATTAATATTTAGATAATGCAATTTTCTACCTCAAAGTCCAGCACTGTAGCTCTCGTATCCAATGTTCAAATATAAAGTTTGAACAAGATGTGTTTGTGAAACACTATGCGCCCGGCGGCAACAAATTAAAAAAAACATTTTTAGCATATAGGTCACAGTCAATGTCACAAGGTCATTGGTCATTGTCATTTGAAAGAACTTGATAAGTGAAGAATGCATACCAAATATGAAGTCTCTTTCTCTCATGGTTCAAAAGTTAAAGTGAAGGTTTAAATTAATTAATTTCATGCGCCCGGATCGATAGATATATTGTTTTTGTCCTGTCTGTCTGTCTTTCTGTCTGTCTATCTGTTTGTCTGCAAACTTTAACCTTCGCCATAACTTTTGAACCACAAAAGATAGAAACTTCATATTTAATATGCCTACTCCACTAATAAAGATCTTTCAAATGACACCAAGATCAAGGCCTTGTGACCTTGACTGTGACTTGTATGCTAAAAATAGTTTTTTCTGCAAACTTTAACCTTCGCGTTTACTTTTGAACCTCGAAAGATAGAGATTTCATATTTGTTGTGCATACTCAACTTATAAAGCTTTTTCAAATGATACCAGGGCAATGACCTTATGATCTTGATATTGACCTATATGCTAAAAAAAGCTTTTTTTCAAACTTTGTGCCGCCGTATCTTATTTGCATATAGGACACAGTCAAGGTCACAAGGCCATTAACCTTGGTATCATGTGAAAGGAGTATTCATGCCAAATATTAAGTCTCTATCTTTCTTTGTTCAAAAGGTATGGCGAAGGTAAAAGTTTGCGTATAGGTCACAGTCAAGGTCACAAGGTCATTGACCATGGTGTCATTTTATAGAACTTTATCAGTGGTGCATGGATACCAAATATGAAGTCTCTATCTTTTATGGTTCAAAAGTTATGGCGAAGGTTAAAGTTTGCAGAAAAAACTATTTTTAGCATATATGTCACAGTCAAGGTCACAAGGTCATTGACCTTGGTGTCATTTGAACGAGTTTAATTAATGGAGTATGCAACCAAATATGGAGTCTCTTTCATTTATGGTTCAAAAGTTATGACGAAGGTTAAAGTTTGCAGACAAACAGACAGGATAAAAAATATATACGCCTCGGATCTTTCGATCCAGGCGCATAACAATTTTTTCTTAAATTGAACTTCAGCATGGGAATAAGTATAATATGTAAACCAAACCAGAATAGTATTATTGAAATAGTTTGTACCTATAATTGGAGTTCTATTGAATTTCATTGGTTCTTGAAATTTTCTATTTATCATTCGTGTTGTATGTTCTAGAGCTTTTCCGTAAACATTGCATGTAAGGAAGGCTTCTATACCTATATAAAATTTTAAAAATACAATGATCAACTCAAATTTGTTATTTAAATATAGTTTTAATATAAAATCTTGATTATATTCTACCAAATTACAAAAGCGCTATCAAGAAACTTCAGTAAATTATTATTAAAAATTCGAATTCCATTGAACTATTAGTATAAATTGATTAATTTTCTTACCAAGTTTTATTCCAGGAATATAATTTGCCTCATTTAATTTCTTTATTGTTCATTTCACAGCTTCAAAGTTTCGAACGGACATTACTTGTATTTCATTTTTACATCCCCTATCACCATATATTTCAAACAGTCCTCCAAGATGAACATGTCCTTGCATCACAGCGATTTCATCAGCAGAATCAGACAATAAAGAGTTCCAGAAAAATATTGCGGAAAAAAATCCTATCATGTTTATATCAGTAAGTATCTGTGGAAGAAACAAAAGGGCCCATGGTCAACATTGCTCACTAAGCATGTAACTAGGGAAAGAGCAGAAATCATTTCAGAAATGAAAAGTTTAAATCCATGTCTTTACAACCTATCCTTCAAAGGGAAGGGGTATGATTTTGAACAAACTTGAATCTGCACTAACTAACATACTTATTTGACGCCCCCCCCCCACCCAAGAACCACCCAACCCATCCACCCCTACTCACGTTCATGATTTGAACAAATCTAAATCTACACTACCTGGAGATGCTACCATATAAATGTGAACAATCATAGCTTTGCTGTTTTTGAGAAAAATATTTTTTTTTAAATTTTCCTGTATATTCCTATGTAAAAATTTGATCGTCCATTGTGACTCCTCCTTACTCCATGGGTTTGGATTTTTCACAAAATTGACTCTACACTACCTGAGGGTGTTTCCATATATATATTCCTATTTTAATTTTTTCTAGTCCATTGTGGCCCACCTTAACCTCAGGGTTCATGAATTGAACATAACTGAATCGAGACTGTTTGAGGATGCTTTTATACAAATATGACCAACCAAGGATTTGTTGTTAAAAGGTTTTTCCTATATATGTCTAAGTAAACCTTTGATTGTACTTGTGGCCCTGTCCTACCCCCAAGGATCATGTTTGGAACAAATTTGAATATACACTACCTGAGAATGCTTTCATATAAATTTGACCAATCACGGCTATTCTGTTCTTGAGATCTATCAAGATTTTCCTGTATATTCCAATGTAATATTTTAATGTGCCTTAATGCCCCATCCTTCCTTTGGGGATCTTAATTTGAAAAAAAAATCTTAAATCTACACTGCTTGAGGATATTTCCCTATACGTTTCATCTTTTCTGGCACGGTGGTTCTTGGGATATTGAGATAAGTATAACACGCCACCAAATTTACACTACATGTGTGCATGTTTTTTCTGAATTATCACCTCTAAATGAGGACGTGACCCTTTATAAAACAAACTTGAATCCGGCCCTTTACCCGAGGATTCTTTGTGGCAAGTTTGGTAAAAATTGGCCAAGAGGTTCGGGAGAAATCGAAAATGTAAAACTGAGTGCAGACAAAATGTGATGAGAGAAGCTCACTTGAGTCCCGTTCAATCAATTTCTGTACACAGTCAATTATAAATATTTTCAGTCAAAGAAAGAAATATGATGCCATCAGTGTCAAAGTCATATCTGTCGGTTATTGCCATCAATCAAGATAACAATATTCTTGTTTTAAACCTTTTTTCCAACATTTTATGTTTATCTTTGTGGGTCAACTTAAAAATATCTTTAGTTTAAATGGCAATATTTATCATTTTAAAGCTTGCCAAAGATGTATAGATAGGATAACAGGTTGTTTAAAACTCGTAAAGAAAAATAGATTTGTATGCTGAATAAATATTGAAAAAAAATTATTTCGATGAATCCTTTAAAATAATTGCTCTTTTTTCAGATTTAAGGAAGATGGCTGGTTTTAATATTCAGTCAAAAAATTGTTAAAGAAATGGATAAAGTTTTGGTTTTATTCTGCCCTGATATATGATATTTCCAAAAGTTTTCAATTAATAATGAGTTGAATAAATAAATGTATTGAAAAGGACTGAGTATTTCAAAAGTATTGAATGTTCAGGAAATATGACGTCATTGAATTAATTCTCAAAATATCTGTTCAAGCATATTTCAATTTTTATTTTTCATGACAAGATCCTTTTGGGGTATCAATATTTCTGCCTCTTGACCTTGTTTGTGCTAATTTAAAAAGCTTTATTGACCATATCTTTCGAGCTGTAACAATTAAGATATTTACATGTATCAACCAAAACGTTTGGATAGATTGGCGGAGTAAGGAGTCGATCCTGTCATCAAGCTATTGTGTAGCAGCAGGTACTTGTACAAGACGATCCTTATCTACTCAAAGGCCGTAAGTGCCGAGTGTATATCTAAGTTTTAGGTCTTCCACTAAATCTAGTATGTGAGCAGAACATTCTCAAAAGGACGTTAAACAAAATGAAATAAAATAAAATAAATAACGCGTCCTTGGGTTTTGACGTTTTGTTAAATTTAAACTTTGATAAAAATCTTTTGAAAAGCTAGTATAATGACCTTCATATTTCACATATGTTCAAAGATTTCACTTATTAAAGCATTCCTTGTGACAAGACTTTTTTTCATAACTTCTTAATACTAAACCAAAAACTTAGGTTTCTTATTTCATGATGTAAGGTATTTGGGTATCATTTGATTTGACCCCGCAACCTTAAATAAATCTAGTCTTTGAAATGAATTCGTAAGGAATATGAATATTATATCTAAGTCGTACAACTATGTACACTTAATGGTATATTCAATAATCGATCTTCATGTACATCAAAGATCATACCATGTAAAATTTACCGAGACGAAAATTTTGCGATTTATCCCCCCAAAAATAGTATTTAATATTATTTTAGTAAAAAGTAATTTTAAGCGACTTTATAATGTCAAGAGAAACAGTTATAACAACCAATGCAGAATTATATTAGATATATTCAATTTTATCAATCTTAAAACCCTTGCTAATAATGCAAAAATTGAATATTCGCTACAAAATCGCTGAAACGGTCCTTAAAATATCACAAAAAATATATATATTTAAGTATTAAATAAAAGAAATAGATTTGTTTGATAATCTTACAGATTATATGTCCGAACGCAATTGTTATCTGACGGAAATGATGACTGTTATTAAAGTCTCATAATTCTCATTTCTCAGTTTTAAGGGGCATTTAAGCGTCTGTGAGAATATGGCATTAATTGGATCACTGATCATTCACAATGTTTCGATATTTATATTATAAGAAATACCTAAAAAGTGGATATTCACGTATATATTCATATTGTGTATGATCCTTTGCTTTAAAGCATAATAAAGCTATTGAAAAATAATTTTGAGTGAATTTCAGACTCATTTTTGTCCCCCGCTATCGCGAAATCAAGGGAACATTAAATCTCATTCGTCTGTCAGTCTGTCAGTTTGTCTGTCTGTCCGTTACAAAAACTTTAACCTTGCCCATAACTTCCGATTTAGTAGAGCTATGACTTTCATATTTCACATGTGTATTCCTTGTGACAGGACCTTTCTTTGGGTACCACCAAATTTGACCTTTTGATCTTAACCTTGGAGTTTGACCCACTTTACATAAATTTTTTAAACATTTACTCAGAACTTTTGAACGGTAGATACTATGACTTTCATATTTCACATATGTCTTTGTGGCATATTCTTTGTGACAAAACCTTTCATAGGATACCAACAACCTTCACCCTTTGACCTTGAACTTGGAGATTTACGTACTTATAAAAAAATATAACCTTGACCATAACTTTTGAACGGTAAGGGCTAGGGCTTTCGTACTTCTCGTATGTAATTCTTGTGAGAAGACCTTTCATTTGATACCAAGAACTTTTTCCATTTGACCTTGACCTTTGAGTTTTAACTACTTTTAAAAACTTAAACCTTGATCACAACTTTTAAATGGTAGACACTAGGACTTTTATATTCCACATATGTATTTGTTGTGGCAAGACCTTTCCTTGGAAACCAACAAATTTGACCTTTTGACTTTGATCTGGGAGAATTACGTACTTATGAAAAAACTTAAACCTTGACCATAACTTTTTGAACAGTGAGGGTTAGGGCTTTTTTACTTAACATATGTAATTCTTGTGAGAAGACCTTCCACTGGATACCAAGGACTTTTACCCTTTGACCTTGATCTTGGAGTTTTGACTGCTTTTTAAAAACTTTATCCTTGGTCACAACTTTTGAACGGTAGATACTAGGGCTTTCATATTTCATAAAGTGGGTCGAACTCCAAGGTCAAGGCCAAAAGGTCAAATTTGATGGTCCCCAAGAGATGTCTTGTCACAGTGAATACACATGTAAAATATGAAAGTCATAGCTTCAATAAATCAAAAGTTATGGGCAAGGTTAAAGTTTTTGTGACGGACAGACTGACGGACAGACGAATGAGATTTAATGTCCCCTTGCTTTCGCGAAAGCGGGTGACAATAAAATTCATTTTTGCTTTTCAATAACAAAAAGAAATTGGAGATACAAGGTAATTTATTTGCTTTTGACAAACTTCGTTCTTAGGACTGTGAGGAAATGTCCTTCAACAGGTAAACAATCCACTCTATATGCTAGGATTATCCAGTCAAAGGAATGAGTAATCTTTATTTGAATCAAGGATAAAGATGTGACAATTTGAATAGGACAGAATCAAGGCTATTATTCCTTTAATAAAACAAATTAAAAAGGTGTCGTTATCAATAAAAATAATCTGTAGGGAGTGACTTTGTCCTTAAACAAGGTATTCTTACAAATAAAATCATTGGTTATGTACATGTATCTTGCAAGGAAATATTTTATCGATGGCTTAAATAGGATTTGGTATACGCTAATTATACCCCTTTAATTAATTACCTTTGCACTATGCCTTTAGTTATAATATTTTAAGGCTTTACACATATTTTATTTCTCCAGTTTTTCGTTAAGACCAATTTCCCTGCACTCTTATTTTTAGAGGTATTAGCTTATACTCATTTCAAACTTTCAAGTTTCCTGTAGATGCTATTTACAAAATTCAGTATAATCTAGGAATTTGACATTATTTTCATGAATGCTTGAGATCATAATAATATTAACTTTCACCTTGTAAAACTAATTCATACTGTCTGGAATAGCCGCATGGTATGTTCCTCCATTAAAAGGGAATATTTCATGGAACTAATGTATACCGCGTACCTTCTTAGTTCTACAGTTTCAAGAGGAACAGTTGTTTTGCAGGCATTATTGGGGTTGTTGAATATTTTGTACAATTTCTAGTTCAAATTCTAGTTCAAACTTTAAATAAAAATTTGGAACTAAACAGTTAAAGGTAGTATAAATAGAAAAAAGTTAAATAAATCAAGGTTTGAGCAGGTAAAACTTTGACTCACCTTGTGCCTACTTAAGAAATTGCAAAATTTAAGTTTGCTTAAATTACTAGACCTCAAACATTAAAATTTTGTTCTACTCCCAATGGATAGTCAGATCCTACAATGTACCGGTATTTCAAATGCAGGTCAATTTTTAGCCGCTGTTTTGTTCCACTCACGATGAACAGCCAAATACTAGGATGTAGTTTAAATACAGGTCAGTGATTCTGTAAACAATAAATAGTCATATACTAGGAGGTAGTTCAAATACAGGTCAGTGTTGAACTGTTGTTTTGTTCTGCTCATAATAAATAGTCAGATAATACAATGTAGCTGAAATACAGGTCAGTGATTAACTGCTGTTTTGTTTTACTCCTACAATATTAAGTACCATGTTCATTTACACACTGACAGGTCAGTGATTAACTGCTGTTGGATATTAAAATACACCTCTCCTGACTTAGCTTGCTTGCTGGCTCATTTAACAATACTTTGTGATTGTTATATCATTTATTCTATTTGTTCTTCCATACTTTGAACTAATAGTATAACCTATATTTCTTAAAGTTTCTCGGATATTTTATTATTAGTTCTTCCTTCATTTTGTATTACAAATGGCATTTTCGTGTAAACCGTGATTATGAAATAATAATACGAATATTTTTCATTTCATTACTTTAAGATGCAATGTATGGAGAGGTCAGTGATTAACTGCTTCCATGAATAATTCATATTGTGTGCAAGCTCATGAAGAAGTGAGAATCCTATACTTTAATTTATTAACAGTGAGGTCTGTTCTTATGAAAATAAATTTAACATATATTTACCAGTTGTATAAGGGGATCATTTGCGATGTGGATCATTGGAATCTGCATATACAATTTGCTTGCTGACTCATCTGCAACTGTTTTATAAGAGACCAAATTTCATGATCTAGCTGGTAAGGATGCTTTCTCAACCAACGGTAGTGGATATCCTGGCTATTCAGCTGATTTAGGGTACATCCATGTTAGCACTGCTGCAGTTCTGCTGGCACATACATGTATCTGCATAATTCATGGCATTAGGCACAGCTTTATTCGGTTCCCCAGGCTATGGAGATTATTCCTCTTCCCTCTTAACTGGAATTAGTGGAATGTTATAATGAGGGTTGTACGGATTCTTTCCTGAGGATTTTGTGTTCTCACATATTGTTCGGGATGTATCTACAATGTACTTAAAAGTTAACTTTCTATAATTATCTCATCCAAAATCAAAGTACCCTTAAGGGAGGATACAACCTTAAAATTGGGAAGCGAAATGAGGTCTACATGAGTAAACAATGCAACAACAAAAGAAAAGATAACTTCCTTCAGGATGAATGAGCAGATCCTGCGCCATTATTATAATATATGATAAATGTTTGGATAATTCAAGATGACTTAATATTAGCAACAATCTAGCAAGATGACCAAGGACATATCAGAAACATGGATAAACATTAATACTCTAAGAAAGAAGGCATAAACTGTCAGTAAACAATATGGATTAAATGAACCAATATTTCTCCGTAAAAAGTTTTGTTCCAAAACAATGAACAATATATTGAACGCTGGCCCTTATGTACATAAAACTCTTAACCGATGAAAAAATTCCCTTCATACAAAGCCTATTGCTTGTTGTTGTGAGCAATTAACAATAGATGTCTCTGCCTCATTCGTACATATAAACTCCTTAACCAAACTAATATGTGTTACTGCGATTCATAGTATTAGTAACCGCTGTATCATTCAGAATATTAAGCAATATCGGCATGATGAATAAATTAAACCGTATGGGTCAGCCAAACATCTCTGTACTATTAACGACATCAATATTCAGTTTTATTGGTATAAAAAGAATCACGATCATTCATAACAACAAACCACCTTGATAACACTGACCAATAATTACCTAATTATGAGTTCAGCATCCCTATCCGATTCATAGGAAAAACCATGCCAAAAGACAGATGTGCTTCATGAGACACAATTTGAATGAATGTACATGTAATTACGAGCAATTAAGAATCAACACTATAGGTAACTTTGACCCAACTCACAGGTATGCTTCATAAGACACTATTCGATCATATTGAGCATTATAAGCGAATAAATAAAAGACAAAATGGGTAATTCTGACCCAGATGCCACTTGATTGTAATTAGAGGCAGCCATTAATCAACAACATTGGTAAATCCGATCCAACAATGAACAGATATGCTTCATAAGACGTCAATTGATTGTCATTATGAGCAGCCAAAAATAGACACTCTGACCCATTAGTAAACAATATAGGAAACTCTGACCCAACAATAAATAAACAATATGGGTAACACTGAAACAACAATAAATAAACAAGATTGGTAACTCACAGCCAACAATAGACAATATGGGTAACTCTGACCCAACAATAGAAAATATGGGTAATTCCGACCCAACAATAAACAAAAGGGTAACTCCAACCCAACAATAAACAAAACAAGTAACTTCGACCCAACAATTGAAAATATGGGTAACTCAGACCTAACAATAGACAATATGGGTAACTCCGACCTAACAATAAACAATATGGGTTAATACCAGACCCATCGATAAACAATATAGGTAACTTTGACCCAAAAATGAATAAACAGTATGGGCAACTTTGACCAAACAATAGACCATATGTGTAACAAAAAATAAACAATATGGGTAATTCCGACCCAACAATAAACAGTATGGTTAACTCTAACGCAACAATAACCAATATGGGTAACTCCGACCCAACAATAAACAATAAGGGTAATTTCGACCCAGAAATAAACCAAAAAGCTTCATAAGACGCCAATTGATTGTCATTATGAGCATCCAACAATAAAACAATGTGGGTATACCGACCCACAGGTACGTATCTACTGTGTACCAAAACAATGTGGGTATATCAACCCACAGGTACATATCTACTGTGTACCAAAACAATGTGGGTATACCGACCCACAGGTACATCTCTACTGTGTACAAAAAAAATGTGGGTATACCGACCCTGTTACACCGAAACTTTCTGTTTTTAAATAAAAACGCCCAAAGTTTCCAACAAAGTTTATTTTGTATTCCCGTGTAACACTTTACACACAGGACCCGACTGAGTAACTAAATGAACACACAAATTCTACGCTAAATATAAAGAACTGCCCAAACTACAGACTGTCAATCACTGCTAAATTAACCCGTTAATTGTGAACACTATGAATTCTGCATTTTCTCATGGCCAGCACTTCGGACATTCAATCCCCCTGAGACTCGGGTGATAAAAGTCAGCAATGCTGATACAAGAGCTAAATTTCCCAGCCAAATCTTAATGAGCGGTCAAGACCTTATCACATAAACAGATCACTGCAGTCTGTAGCTTAGAGCAATTACTACAAATCAACAAGATTAAGATAATATAAATCAAGCATTAATTATACAAACAATTTCACACAAAATTTCACTTTAACACCTCCCTTCCAAAGATAAAAATTTAACTGTCAATACTTCAATTTTTTTCCAAGTTCATAATTCTGTATATAGCAACATTAAATTTAATCAGTCACTAAATTCACTTTAGCCAGTCCAAATAAGTATTAAACAGTTAATAGCAATTAATCAAAAGAATAATATAAATCCAAAATGAATTTCACTGTAAATCCAAACTGAATGCACTTGAATTTTATGAATATAAAATTTTCACAAAAATTGCCCATAATTCACAAACAAATTTCACTTTTCAGATTCTTGATAATCCGTCTGCATTTGTGTTTTTGCTTCCTCTCTTATATCTAACTTCAAAGGTGTACGACTGCAGTGCGAGGGCCCAACGTAACAGTCTCTGATTTTTATTCTTCAAGCGATGCAACCATGTTAGTGGATTGTGTTCTACGTAAAACTTCCTCCCCTCTAGGTAATACGAAAACGATCCAATGGCCCAAACGATAGCTAATAATTCCTTCTCTATCGTTGAATAGTTCTTTTCCCTTGGAAGTAACTTCTTACTAAGGTAAGCAACTGGGTGATCACCATCTGGTAACTGTTGGCTCAGGACAGCCCCAATTGCGTTATTACTCGCATCTGTTTGTAGTACAAACGGTAAATTGAAGTTCGGATTGACCAAAACAGGAGCTGTCATCAGGGCCTCCTTCAGTTTCTTGAATGACTGCACTTCCCTCTCCGTCCATTTTAATTCTGCTGGTTGACTTTTTCTCAGTAGATCAGTCAGTGGTACAGTTATGTCCGCATAATTTCCAATATACTGGCGATAGTATCCAGTAAGCCCCAAGAATGATCTTAATTCTTTCTTTGTCAAGGGAAGCGGAAAATCCTCCATGGCCTTCAATTTCCGAGGGTCTGGTCGAATTGATCCCCCTCCAACTATATGTCCAAAACAGATGATTTCTGTTGCTCCCAACTTGCAGTTTGATGGTCTGATGGTAAGATTGGCCTCATGAATACGCTGAAGCAGCTCTGTTGATATGGTCTTCCCACGTCTGACTGTAAACAATTATGTCATCAAAGTACGCAACAGTATTTTGAGTTCCATCTAAAATACGATCCATAAGTCTTATGAATGATGCTGGAGACGTCTTCATACCAAACGGCATCACTGTAAACTCGAAAAGGCCAAATGGGGTGATGAAGGCGGATTTCTCGCGTGTTTCCTTTGCCAGAGGAACTTGCCAGAAGCCTTTTGTTAGATCAAATCTACTCAAATATTTTGCATTTCCAATTTTCTCAAATATTTCACTCATGCGTGGAATGGGATAAGGGTCCGTGAGAGTTATTTCATTTAATTTTCTATAATCAACACATATTCTAATTGTCCCATCAGGCTTGTTGACAAGGACAATTGGTGAGGCCCACGGACTTTTGGATGTTGTAATAAGTCCTTGTTCTAACATTTCATTCAAAGACTCCTTCACTTCCTGTTTCTTAGCTTCCGGTATCCTGTAAGGTCTCTGAGTAATTGGAATCTCAGACGTTGTTCTGATTGTATGTGAGATAACCTCACACTTTCCCGGCTTTGATGTGAAAACTCTTGAAAATTTCTGACAAACATCCCTGAAACTCTGTCTCTGCACTTGTGTCAGCCCATGTCCAAAGACAAGATCTGAAATGGTTTCTGTGGTGTCGTTAGGAAATTGCTGTTCAATTCCAATTTCATTTTCTGTTGCTGCCAGTAATGTAGCCCGGTTATAAGGACGAAGTAAATTGATATGGTAAGTAACAAGTCCACGTCGTCCTCCTACATTGATTTTATAGTTAACATCATTTACCTTGTTAACCACACGAAACGGTCCTTTCCACTGAATCTTTCAGGAGCGCACTCGTGAAATTTGATCCTTGGTCAGTGAGTATGGTTTTAGGAATTCCAACCCGACTAAATAATGTAATGAGAGTGTCGGCTATTCGTTCAGCTTCACAAATTGGTAAAGCAAAAGCTTCTGGGTATCTCGTAGCTTCATCAATGACAGTCAGAATGTATTTGTTACCTTGAGTTGTCCTATTGAGTGGGCCAACGATGTCCATTGCGATCTTTGAAAACGGATCAGTTATGATCGGTGTGTTGACCATAGGAGCTCTTTCCGCACTTCTTTTTGCCACTTTTTGACAGGTGTCACATTCCGCGCAGTAGCCCGACACATCTTGAAACAATCCAGGCCAATAAAATGACGCAAGAATACGTTGTTTGGTCTTCTCAGTTCCTAAATGTCCAGCTATTGGCTGATCATGTGCCAGCTTCATCACTGCTTTTCTTAGCGATGCTGGAAGTACCACTTGTGTTCCCGACAGATTCTTTTTCTTGGAAGTCCATTTTCGTTTCAATATGTCATTCTTCCAGTAAAACGCTTTATGTTCTGTCTCAGTTTGTGATACATTTTTGAATGCTTTATCCCTACAATTTTTGAGTGTTGGGTCTTGTTTCTGAAGATTCGATAGTTTATTTCCATTCACCACGCTCAACTTTTCCAATGAAATTTCTGGTAGATAAAGGTTCACTTCACCAGCATCATCGTTAGTTACCACGACGTTTAAGTCCCTTGGTACGACATCACATTTATTCATGCGATTTTTGGCACTTGATTCATTTTGTTCTTGTTCTTTTGCTTTGGCTCTCGTAACCACAGCTGCAACTTTGTTCCTCTCCAGAACATCTATTCCCAATAAACCATCTGCAACCAGATCAGGTACTAAACCTACCTGAACATGTCCCTTAAACATTGGTGTTTCCAGGTTAACCACTGCTAACTTAGCCTCGAATGGCTGTCCATTAGCTGTAACCAAGGAAGTAGTTTGTCCATGTAGAACACATTTTGGATCAACAAGATCCTCCCGCAATAGCGTCATAGATGCTCCAGTGTCCTTGACCATTGACACTTCCACATCATCCACTTTCCCCGGAACATAATGTAAACCCCATAATGCTCCTTTCACGAAACACGACGCTAGATTACCTTTCTTTGGGCATTTGTTTGCATAATGTCCAAAGTTCCCACAGCTAAAACATTTCACCTTTTCCAAACTTTTCTGTTTTCCGGAGTTCCCCTGTTCCTGGCTCTTCTTCTCACCTAACACTTTAGGATTTTGAAGTTTTCTGTCCTCGGCCGATTTTGTTGGTAGAATGTAATCGTCAGCAGCTTCAACTAACTCACTACTTCCCTTATTCCGTCTAATCCACTGGGCTTGTTGAGGAGATAACGCCTTTAAGAAATACTCTTCTCGGAACTTTTGTACGGGATCTTTCTCATCAATAAAACGACTCAAATACAGATCTATTCTCGACATTAATCCTCTGTAAGTTTCTCCTGGTCTACGTTTAATTTCCTCCAGGAACTGAAAGTAGTCTGCTGGGCGCTTGCCGAATCGATTCAAAAGAGCCTTATACAGATCTCTGTATCCCTAAGTCACTTGCTGCGACACTTCTCGAGCTTCTCCGGTTAAAAGTGACCTAAGCTGTAAAGCCTTTGAGTTCTCAGTCCAACCTGCATGCTCAGCTACCGCATCAAATTCAGAGAGATAGCACAAAATGTCATCCTTTTCCTGATTAAATGGTTGAAGTTTAATTTTTGGCATTCCTGTCGAATGCGCTCCTGGTGTTGAATTGGCCTTCTCTAGCTGAACACGTAATTCCAAAATTTCTTTTTCATGTTCCAATTCAAGTGATTTTAAACGTAATTCATGTTCCTGTTTTTGTTTAGAAAGTTGTAATTCCAATTCCAAGTCCTGTTTCCTAGGCATTTTAATTCCGCTTGTTAAATCCAAATATATGTATAAAATTTCAAACAATATTTCACATTTAATTAGGATCCCACCGCTGCCACCACTTAAAATGTTACACCGAAACTTTCTGTTTTTAAATAAAAACGCCCAAAGTTTCCAACAAAGTTTATTTTGTATTCCCGTGTAACACTTTACACACAGGACCCGACTGAGTAACTAAATGAACACACAAATTCTACGCTAAATATAAAGAACTGCCCAAACTACAGACTGTCAATCACTGCTAAATTAACCCGTTAATTGTGAACACTATGAATTCTGCATTTTCTCATGGCCAGCACTTCGGACATTCAATCCCCCTGAGACTCGGGTGATAAAAGTCAGCAATGCTGATACAAGAGCTAAATTTCCCAGCCAAATCTTAATGAGCGGTCAAGACCTTATCACACAAACAGATCACTGCAGTCTGTAGCTTAGAGCAATTACTACAAATCAACAAGATTAAGATAATATAAATCAAGCATTAATCATACAAACAATTTCACACAAAATTTCACTTTAACAGACCCACAGGTACATATCTACTGTGTTTCAAAACAGTGTGGGTATATCGACCCACAGGTACATCTCTACTGTGTACCAAAACAATGTGGGTATACCGACCCACAGGTACATATCTACTGTGTACCAAAACAATGTGGGTATACCGACCCACAGGTACATATCTACTGTGTACCAAAACATATGGGTATACCGACCCACAGGTACATATCTACTGTGTACCAAAACAATGTGGGTATACCGACCCACAGGTACATATCAGTGTGTACCAGAACAATGTGGGTATACCGACCCACAGGTACAAATCTACTGTGTATCAAACAATAAACAACAAAGGTAACTCTGACCCAATAAGTAAATATATACTGTGTACCAAAACAATAAACAAAATGGGTAACTCTGACCCCCAAATACCTATCAACAGTGCATCAAATAATAAACAATGTGGATAACTCTGACCCAACAAATACATATTTACTGTGTACCAAACCAATAAACAATATGGGTAACTTTGACCCAATACGTACAACCTTGTACCAAAACAATAAACACATGAGTAACTTGACCCAATAGCTACATATCAACTTTTTATCAAAAGAACTGATCCAATTATTGCATAATTATTACCGGTAACTTCGTACAATGTACAGTACTAAAATAATCAATAACTTGAGTAACACCGATTCAATTTGTAAGTATCAATTTTGTATCAACAGTTTAAACCATTAACAACACCAACCCAATAAGAACATAAAATATCCACTTTGTATCGAAACGATGAACATCTTGAGTAATCATGTTAATATTGTCTACACCAACCAACTTAGTACATATACATTGACTACCTAGACTTTGTACAATATCCATTCAATATTTATCGATATAGAAAACATTAATTGTTACAATAAACTTTGTACCAAAACTGATCAAACAATAATGGGCAATTCAAGAAATACCAAAGTATCTGTAACTATCTGAACTATGTATAAGCTCAGTTCACAACCCTTAAACTCCAAAGAGTGAAAATGAGATATTGAGACATGTATTAACGTGATTACAATACAGATTTCTCAACTAAACTTACATGTTACAAGATAGAAGACATTACCTAATAGATGCCTGTTAAGGAAGGGGCAGTGCCTTAACAATGCTGCCTAGCTGTTAAACATCATGTTAAAATTAATGCAAAAACATGAAATTAGTATGCAAACTATGATAGGTAATTCTCCTTGCAGTTCAACAAAATTGAATAACTTTTGCATAAATTTGCTAACTTAAAAGCTTACACCATAGAGTATACATGATTTGAGTATTTAGCAATGCCTTTGATTGCAAATAATTGAAAGTGATAACTTATACACAAAATTATTCTTGGGAACCACAAGCGCTTTATGTATAATTGTAATGCACTTATAAAGTAAACATGATACTGGCCTTCGTCCTCAATTGCTTGGAAAGGCAAACTCTCTTATGCACGCGGTGAAGCAGCACAGGTGTACGCCGGCTGGACCTAAACGCCCAAGTCGTTGAGGTTCAGGGTCTCCCGCTGTGGCCCCAGCTGTGAAATAGCGATGCTTGCAGCAGATTCTTGCAGGATGTTCGTTATCTATCACAACTTTTTGCTGATCGAACTCTGTGTCCACTGATCATGCTGATCGATATAGAGATAGTAATCATTAAAGGTATCCGTTTGTTTCGTTCCATCAGTAACAAATAGCCTACTCTGAAATCCTTACAAAACTCAGACTGTAGGAAATAGTTTCACGTTTGATGTCTCAATAAAATGGTCTTCCCATGAATATCTGTTCATGATTAAAGTTCATATCGGCAGAATAACATAGATATATGTACACCAAGTGTATCATATAGTAATCAGGTAATAATATATCTTTGATAACCCGCGCATGCACTGGTCACCGCATCAGTAAACAATAAACCAGAAAATCCACACGCACTTGGAAACGGCACTTAACAACATGAAAAATACTTTGTTCCTTCAATTCTTTTGGAATTTCATCTCGACAGCAAGCCAAGGCACGTTCAGCTAAGTTAAACAATCACAGACGTTGTAACAAATCTTCAAAATAGACATGCCTGATGTAAGCGTGGTCAGCATGCGGGTCATCACAATACAACTGAATGACTCGCTGAGCTGACCACGTGACCTTACACATATTATATGTAATCCATCAACCAAGGCGTGGATCTAAGAATTTTCACAATCTACCAAAATTAATCCTACCGGAAACCTCCATCTAAGTTATCGCATTCAATACATAAATACAATTATTATTCTAAAAATTGTTGTTTTGGAAAGAAATGTAATTAAAGAAATTCGATACATCGATGCCGACAGTATTACAAAAGCTTTACAAACTTTGTTGAGGTCAGCTTATAAATTAACATTTACTTTACACTGACGATGAATGAGGTATCGAAAAAGAGAAAGAATACGTAAAAGTTATATGTTTTTTAATATTTGTAGAAAAAAATCTTTCAATGAAAAAGAAATTCTACTTTTGACTCAGTATTTTAACACTGAATCAATACAGTGACCAGGATGTGCAGTATTTAAGTTTTTGAAATGAAGTACAAACGCGAAACTCGTCTTATTTTGAAATATAAGTGTACAGTGTAAAGCATTGCTTAGCAAAATACATGTATGTTGAGAATCACTCTTGCACTTCATATTCCTAGCATTGATTTATAATATTTCAACTTCTTATATTTTCCCCTGAGCCTTATGTCAATGCGTTGAAGGTGCATCTGTACTGATGAACAAATGAAGCTGTACAAGATACCTGGCGTCATGATCGACTAAATGGAAGTAAGGTGCTCAAGTAATCAATGAAGGTACATAGACCTTTGTTTTTATATTTTTAAAAAATCAAAGACGAAACAAGATTAGAAGAGATAATCGTTACTGTTGCTTATCGAGGCTTCAAATATTTTTTACAGCGTAGAAAAAATGTTTTAAATATTTTATGAAGTCTTAGATATAATGACATCTGTTTCCTTCTCAACGAGTCAATAACTTTCTTGTTTTTCTTTTTGTACAAATTAAGACTTTAAAACAGAGTTTATAATAAATTAATCACAGGCATATGGTTCTTTTTAAATCAATTACTGAAATATATGTCAATTACTAAATTCAAATGTTTTACTTGATTTTTGTATTTTAAAGTATTGTTTTATTTACACTCTAAAAAAGTTTTACTTAGTAATTTATATTTACTTAAATTTGTGTATATAAGTAATCACATTACTTGGTCTTTGCTTACATTTAACCACTATTTACTTTATAACTATTGCCAAAATATTTTTTAAATTGTATTTGATTGGTTTACTTAAAACAATAAATTATACTGAATCAAGGATAATTCAGAGCAGTTGCAGTACAAATAATTACTTAAATTTGGAAGTCTAACCACTATCGGGATGGAATTCTTGAAATGTCGGGCTAGGTGATCAATTAAGGCAGGTCCACATTTTTACGGATCCGGTTTTAATTTTACACACCAATATAAAATTTTGATTATCCTTGTCTATTGAAATAAAATCTTTTTTGATGATTGAAAATAATGTAGCAAGTATATATTTGTTTATTATAGTGTCATTGTGCACACAAAGCATTTAATGTATATTATTTATAGGAATAACCACTTTGCACTCTGCCCAAAGGATCCATATGTAATTTAGTACATACACAGACAGAGAATTCTTAATTGCCTTTTTGGACTGAAAGCTTTTTAATTTTTTTTAAACAAACTAACTTGAGATCTATTTATCTTTAATTTTTAGCCTATATCATCTTTTTAAATTTACTTTTTTATAAGTTTTGCGAAGAACGATTGAAAAAATAGATATTCCAAAAATGGGGGTATAGGTGTTCAAAAAGCTATTTTGTAAAAATATTCTGGTCAACCATAATAAATTTTGTTTTTTTGCTAACCTTAGATATAATTCTAAATAATTGTAAAGAAAAAATAGCATATAACCATATAAGATTTTGAGGAATATTTAAAATAAAGATATTTTTAACCTTTTCTCTGAAAGATTTTGACAGAATCAACATCAATTTTTTAGTGTTTTCAAATAGAAATTTCAAATATTTTCTTGACAAATGAATATTTATGATTTTCCTAAGTTTTAACAATAATTGGATGTGATTTGGTACAAAGCTAATAAAATATGATGTTACACTTCTATATGTTGAATTTTGGCTGTTGAATTTTTAGAGGTATATACTCCGAGAAATGTTGCATGAAAATTAACCTGCAAACATATGTTTTTTATGGGTGTTTTAGTTAGACTATGACTTATTCAAGATTTTCAAATCGAAAAATAAACAGTTTGACAGAAAATTCTGAAAGTACGGACCTACCTTAATTGTAATAAACCGCCAAAATAAATAATTTTGGCTTCCATATTGCTTGGAAAGAAGGAAAGAGAATGTCTTGAAGAGGAGAATTGCTGACCAATAAGCCTGAGATTGAATTGCTTTATCTTCCAAAATATGCAGATATTTATAAACTGTAGGTATCAGATTTTTAAATATACATGTGCGTCGGTTAATTAATGCTGTACATCTGCTACATGTGCATTTCAGCCACATTCAGTCAGCTCATAGTACTTTTGCAGTCTCGATATAGCACAATTGAGTGCTTTTTTTGGACGGGGTAACCTTTTGCACTGATTAACCTTACATTTTTTGTAGAAGGAAGAGAATAAGTGGTCATTATGACTTTAACCATGTTAAAAGGGTTTTAAAGCTTGTCCAGGAAAGTTTATCTATGAGGTATATATATCTTTTTCTTATTTTAGGAAAAGCTTTATCAAAGAAAATTGTATTACAATCAAAATCGCTGCAATAAAATAATCACAAATGCCATAATTGAGCAGCTGTTGATTAATTATTGTAAACAAATAGATATAAATTGAGGAAACTAAACTTGTATATGTGAAAGTTTATAAAAGGTTAGAAATTATATTTTAATATTATTGCACCTTGAAACTAAATGTGCGTTTTTAAACTGATAGGTATTACCTATTGACCCAGTGCAACCAACAAACATTTAACATGCAGTCACCTTACCAGTAATGAAAAAGTCAAGAAAATGTTAATTGGACTGATGGTTATGTATGACAGCCCTTGGATATTAAATGAATTTTGAAAAAATGAAGGAATGCAGGTAGAAAAAAACTAAAACTATAAGCTGTTCTTTATAATAATGATTTAAAACTGTAGCTGGCGTTTTATAATGTAATTAAGATCGAGAACAGAGTCTACTCACTGTACATGCTGTTAGTAAATATTCACATAACTGTGTTCAAATACTTAATAATGTATTTTTTGCCACCACTTGTCCAAAGATAGAATTCAATGCATTGATCATGAAGCTACAATGTAATGTGTACATTTTTTCCTTCAGTTAAATTTTTTGAACCTTATAATGTAGTAAATGCATATACATATACACTGTATGTAACTTTACGAATTGTTGATGCATAGTGTTTTAACTTTTATAACTATGTATGTATGCATTATGTAGCAGTATTTTAAGCTATTTGGATATCCATATGATATTGATTAATAATTATTTTTTATAAAAGTCCAAATCTGTTTCTTTACATAATTAAGTAATTCTTGCAGTGTTTCTAGTAAACAATGTTTATTTTAGTAAAAAATGATAAGTATTTCATTTACTTAGTGGTCTTGTAAGTAATAATATTCTAGATTTTAATAAATTTCAGTATTACGTTCACTTAGTAAATTCATAAAATAAAGTAAATAGAAACTATATTATCTCTAAATTAAGTAAAAATAATTTACCAAAAAATAAGTAGTTCATTTACTAAGTAATATAATTCCTATTGTTTAAGTAATATTCTATTAATACTTAGTAAATCATTTTATAAGTAAATGAATTCATCCTTATTACTAATTATGTTTACAATTACTAACCATTATTGTCATTTACTTGCTATTCTGACTAAATGGATTACTAATAATTACTAGTTTTTCTTAATCCAATATCTTATTTTAAAAACAAGTTAAACTTTTTTCAGAGTGAATCAAACATTTCTTTGCATAAGGAGCTAATTATGTAATAAACAGATCCATAATATACAGTTATCGACTGGGTATGAAGGCAACGTACGATTTGTTGGACCTGAAGGTTATGTTGCCCGAGGCGGGAAGCCAATGGCAACATTTTCAGCTTCAGATCAAACAAACCCTATGTTGCCCAAGCCCAAGTCTATAACTGCTTTGTTATACCCTTCACTTAAGATTAAATCAATACACACTGTTTTATCAATTCCTCTATATGGAAAATTTTGGCTTAATCAATAAAAATAAAACAATAGCTAAGAAAGAAGATAATTAATATTAGAATTATTATATCACATTTTTTTTGTTCACAAAAAATATTTTTACAGTGTCTCTGTCTTTTCAAAACTAGCATTTTGTCAAAGCATTAATGTCAGTCATCTAATGACTGCACTCAAAAAAGCAAAAATGATCTGTTGATTGTAAGTTGTTGAAGTTACATTCGTGAATTTTTCATTGATACAAGGAATTCACCAAATATGAGTGAAGGGCTTCAAATTTGGACCTATACTTGTTGACCAAAATATCTAAAATCGGAATATTTTTTTAAATTCATACAGAGGTGTTACATGTAATTATCACATTTTTGAAGAAATACTTGAACCAGACAGATATCTTCTTAATATGCCTAGCAAAATTTCAATTTTATGTAAATTTTATGTAACAACTTACCTTTTGAAAGTGGGAGATTAAATAGTCTCCCAAGAGAACAAAGGATTTGCACTTTATTTGATCTTTATAAGAATGGTGATGAATATCTTTATGGTTTTGAATGCACACAAAAGGAATGTTTCAAACTTTCTCACATGCAGATCAAATATAGAGAAATTCAAACAACTTTTTTCAACAACAAACTGTTCATTATTGAAAAAAAATATGTAATTTTTTATTGATTGTCAAACAAATCATAGATAGAAATAACTAATTTAAATCTTAACATGACTTTTTGTACGGTTTATTATACATGTATTATATTCTTTTCCTATGTGTATCTTTTTATACCATCCTCTTCACAATGTATGATTGTACATTTAAGAGAATTGGAAAATATATTTTCTCATAATGACTGAAAGCATGCATTTTCATTGTTCTTGCTGAAAAATTTCACATAAAGGTTACAAAGAGTTGCAGATGCAAATATGCCCTACATCAGGCTAATACGTTCCATAATTAGGAATAACAGTTCTTTGACCGGTGGTCCAAGCGTAACCACACTCCGCCAAAAAGAAAAATTCGACCTTAACATCTGAAAAACAGGCACTTAAAAATGCCTAAGAATATTTCTTTCGCTCAGATCAAGAGATTGATGAGCCTAAAGCATTATAGAAATCGAGCTGCAAATTTTGTACATGGCGGACTTACATGTTGTAGCTGAATGGTCGGAAGGAGAGATGTTTTAAGAGGTTACTTTGAGGAGATCATTCAACGTCTAAATCAAATACCTGGTGTTTGTAATTGTTTTACCTTACTGTATTCAGTTATCTTTAAACTGATAAAGTGTCACAATCTAGTTGGAGCGGATCACACATCTAATTTTAATTAGAATGGCTCTTATGCTACCACCAAGTAAGACCAAAGCGTTTGAAGATGTTCATTGATTGACGTGTCATATGTTTTACGATCTATTAACTATGTTAATGGCTACATTTTGAATATGGACCCAGGAGAATTGTCGTTCAACATACACTATTACATTCATGATAATTAATTAAATAGATAATAAATAGTGTTTCAATCAGCTGTTTCATTTAATATTGGAGGTGCGCAGAAGATTCTATCTAATGTCTCTGTAATTATTTCAGATTCATTATTTCGTTTTTTACATGTATGTCTGAAAAAAATCTTTGAACGATGAAATTTATTGCCACAACATTTGTCCTTTTTATGAATTCTATTCTCGTTGTTCTCTGCGAAGAAGTTGGTGTGATTGACGTTATAGATACCATAGGTAACCAGATGTGTCTTAAAAGATGTGGCCAGATCAGTGTCTGTCTGTCCGTGGAATATAACAAAGAAAAACTTCGATGTAAATTGTTGAGTGCACCTTGTGTTAATAAAGAAACTACACGTACACAACTTTGGAATGGGACAGAATGTCAAAAAAGAGTCCAGGTAATAAAGTAATGTTTGAATATTCGTCCACGTACATGTTTTATAATATT